>NC_029789.2:92823302-92829234 GCF_000816755.2 Arachis ipaensis
ATGTAACAGATGTAACAGTTGAATAAGAACATTTGAACACCAATGGTAAAATAATAAATTTAGAAAAGAAAAATAAAAATATGCAATGAATGAAAGTATGCAAATAAATTAAATAAAATAAAATGAAAGATAAGAAGAATGAGAAGGGAAAGAAAGAAAGAAGAAGTAAGTAACAAAAGGAGGGAGGAAAAATTAGGATTGGCGAAGAAAATATAAGATAAGTGGTAAATCAGGGAAGATGTCGCAATCGACGCGGTCGCGTGGGGCACGCGGTCGCGCAACTTGCGCCTATACTGATTGACGCGGTCGCGTCGGTCACGCGGTCGCGTCGGTCACGCGGTCGCGTGACCCACGCGGTCGCATGACCCGTTTTATGGTACTGGCACGAGGGCAGCCTCGCACTCGCACAACTCTCTGTTCAAAATCATTAGTTGCCAAATATTGGGTGACGCGATCGCGTGGGGCATGCGATCGCGGGAGTGGCCTTATTTCCAATATGACGCGGACGCGGACGCGTGGGGCACGCGTTCGCGTGGGAGGGCTTGGGCTTCCAGCACGAGTCCAGCCTAATTCCAGCTCAACTTTCAGCCATACAACTTATTACGTCGATTCACAGGGCCACGCGGTCGCGTGGGGGACGCAGACGCGTGGGAGGCTCTTTTGCCATATGACGCGGTCGCGTGGGGTCAAATTATGCTAAAGGCGCGCCTCCAGCCACGCTTTCGTGTGACACTCTGTTCACTTTTCTTTTCTTCCAAATGCACTGGTGACGCAGACGCGTCAGTGACGCTGCCGCGTCGCGTGCGTGTTTTTTTTTTTTTAATGCAGTATGCAGAATGCAATGCTAATATGAATGTTATGCAAAAATCCAGGTTCAATACAATAAAATAAAATAAAACTCGAAAACAAACAAAACGAAATAAAATGGAAATTAAAACTGAAAAGGAACGATCATACCATGGTGGGTTGTCTCCCACCTAGCACTTTTAGTTAAAGTCCTTAAGTTGGATATTTGATGAGCTTCCTGTAATGGTGGCTTGTGCTTGAACTCATCTAGGAATCTCCACCAGTGTTTGTAATTCCAGTAGCCTCCGGGATCCTAAAAAAGGCACGTAAAGCCCTTGAGCAGTTTTAAACAGGTTCTCAGGCTTCCAGTGTGCTGAATGTCAGAACAGACTCCAGGATTCTAAACTTTGCTTTTACACCCGTCTTTGTGTTGATCATCATGATTCCATCTGGGTAGCAAGCAATCTGAATTCTCACTAAAGCGGCCAAACAGCTTCCTAGACCCATTCAGTTGAGCTTTACACCAACCTTTGCGTTTAAACTTAAAGCTTCCAACCATAATGAACCTTGCAGGACAATTCTTACCACTGACCATCTTCCTCTTACTCTTAATGCCACAAAGAGCTCGAAGTTGACCATCCGTCTGCAGTAGCCCATATTCAAGTGGGATTAGAAAGCTAAGGGATATGAATTTTACCCACTTAAATATTGTGAAGGATGATGGCAACTTAGGGGGAGGGGTCTCCAATGACTTCGGCAAGGTGATTTCAAGCTCCACTCCCTTGTGCTCTTTGACAACTTCCACCTCTTTGCAAGTTTCTTCAATATCAACCTCTTCTTCTTTAATCTCCATCTCTTGACCAACCTCTTCCAAGTCTTCAACTATGATATGCCTTGGAAGGAGGTTCTATAACTGGACTTTCCAATGGAGGGTCAGCATCTCTTACGTCTGCAACTACTTCTTCCTTTTTAATAATTGCTGCCTTGTCCAGTTGTTTAAGTATAAAATCGTACTCATCCTCGATGATTTTCTTTCCATGACGACTCCTTTCAACTACTCTTTCACCTTCAAGGGTCTCTCCTACCTTTACCCGTAGGGCCTCCTCTAGCTCTTTATGAAGTATGGATTCGCGAAGATGATTCCTTCTTTCCTGTTCCATATCAATAGCATAATTGGGATCATCTTGCTCTTGGATTGATGGATGTGGGTGCTCTTCCATGGAGGGTGGTGATGGGATGAAAAGATCATTATGTGGTTGAGAAGGAAGTGCACTAAAGCTTGAGGGTTGAATATTGGAGGTAGAGGGTTGGTTCATGCGAGATATAAGATTTTGGAGTGTAGAGGTGAGACCAATGATGTTAGAGATGAGTGTATTGTTATCCAATGGAGGTTGGAGTGGATCTATGTATGGCTCATTCGGTTCAAGGGGTGGTATGGTATGGTGTAAAGGGGCTTGTGAGTTTTGTGGTCCAAAGTCATGTTGAGGAGAGAGTTTATAGGCATATGGAGGTGGTTGTTGCCATGAGGGTTGATCAAATCCTTGTGACTCCTCCCATCTTTGATTGTTCCAACCTTGATGCCTGTTCTCATTGTAATTTCCTCTTCCTGCAATATAATTGTAACCAGACTCATAGCCAAAGGGTGAGTGTTCATAGTAGCAAATAAAAATTAAAAACGAAAATAAAAACAAATTTAAATTAAATATGAACTTGAAAATTAAATTTTTGAAATTTGAAATTTAAAATTTTGAATTTTGAATTTTTGAAAATTGAATTTTGAAATTTGAATTTTGAAAAAGACAACAATATAAGATAAAGCTTTGAAAAAGATTCAAATTTTGAAAAGGTTTGATTTTTAAAATTTTAAATTTAAAATTTTAAATTTGGATTTTGAATTTTGGAATTTAAATATTGAAAATTGAAATTTGATTTTTGAAATAAGACAAGATAAGATTTTGAAAAAGATATGATTTTTGAAAAATATTTGAATTTTGAAATTTAAAACTAAGATAAGATAAGATAAAAAAGTTTTAAAATAAAAATTTGAATTTTTTTTAAAGGAAAATTCAAAAATCCAATTAAAATAAAGAGAAAAGATGTTTTTGAATTTAATGAGGAAAGAGAAAAACAATAAAATGACACCAAACTTAAATTTTTTAGATCAAAACGAAGAAAACAACTAAGAACAACTTGAAGGTCAAGATGAACACGAAGAACAAATTTTTGAAAAAAAAATTTAATAACTAAATAAAAACCAATAACCTCTTAATTTATGAAAAAGCAAAAATAAAAACAAAAATAAAAACAAAAAAATAAGCAAAAAGCAAATATTTACAGTAACCAATAATAAGGCACACGTTTGCAATTCCCCAGCTACGGCGCCATTTTGACGTTAGGATTTTTGCCAGTAAATAATTTTATAAAAACAGTCACGTTGTAGGTATAGTTTCTAAACCAACAGAAATCCCTTCGTACAAACGTTTTGGGTGTCACAAGTAACAAACCCCTTTTCAAATTGATAATCGAGTATTTAAACCTCGGGTTGTCTTCTCAAGGAATTACAGGGAGGTGTTCTTATTATTGGTTATGAGTTTGTAAATTGGGGGATTTTTAATGTATAAGATAAAAAGCGAGAATAGTAAATGGCAAGAAAATAAATTGTATTAAATTAAATAGATAATAAAACTCTTGGCAAGGTATGAAAACTGAAAGTCCTATCCTGGTTATCCTTATCAATTGTAATGAGAATTGGATTTTTCTCCCACTTTGTTAACCTCTAACTATGAAGGTAAGTTAAGTGGAGGAATTAATCCTGATTCCTCAAGTCCTAGTCTTTCCTTGGGAAAAGTTAGAGTTAGTGGAACTCGAATTAATTCTTGAAGAATTCCAATTTTTAATTAACAATGAGTTTGATAACTCAAGAGTCTCCAATGACTCAACCAAAGCCAAAAGGGAAAAATCTAAATTATTTATATAATAAATAAAAGAAAGCAATCATAATTCTGAAATACCTCAATTAGCACTAATAAAGATATCAAATGTAACATGGAAGAGTTCATAAATTAAATTAGGAAAATAAATAAAAAGAACATTGAACCTGTGATGAAGAAGAAATAATCCTAAATCCTAAAAGTAAATCCTAAGAGAGAGGAGAGAACCTCTCTCTCTAAAAACTACATCTACTCCTAAAATTGTGAATTGTGAGCATTTTTTATGAATGGATGCAATCCCTCTACTTTATAGCCTCTAATCTGTGTTTTCTGGGCCGAGAACTGGGTCAGAAATAGCCCATAATTCGCTGGTTGCAAATTCAAACACGCTGATTTTCGTCACTGCGATGCGTCCGCATGGAGTACGCGTTCGCGTCACCTATCGTCAGAGAAACTATGACATATTATATATCAAATCGAAGCCCCAGATGTTATCTTTCCAATGCAACTGAAATCGCATCAGTTAGACTTCTGTAGCTAAAGTTATAGTCGTTTGAGTGCGAAGAGGTCAGGCTGGACAGCTTAGCAATTTCTCCAACTTCTTGTATTCCTTCCACTTTTGCATGCTTCCTTTCCATCCTCTGAGCCATTCCTGTCCTGTAATCTTTGAAATCACTTAACATACATATCAAGGCATCTAATGGTAATAAGAGAGGATTAATAATAAGCAAATATAAGATCAAAGAAGCATGTTTTCAATCATAGCACAAAATCAGGAAGGAAAATGTAAAACATGCGAATACTATGAATAAGTGGGTAAAGAGTTGATAAAAAATCATTCAATTGAGTACAAGATAAACCATAAAATAGTGGTTTATCAAAGGTCCAAGTGTGGGGACATTCTCAGAGGCCAATGACAGTGCTTTACCATTGTCACCAGCTCTAGATAACCCAAAGCCTGACCATGATTAGAAGTTAAAATTAAAACCCCTTCCTCCACACCTCAAATATGCTTACCTTGAGGACGAGCAGAAGTTTCCAGTTATCATTACAAGGGAACTCACTTCTCAACAGGAAGAGCAGTTACTTAGTGTGCTGAGAAGGCACAAGAAGGCAATTGGTTGGAGTTTGGCAGACATAGTAGGCATCAACCCTGAAGTCTGTGAGCATAGGATATTTTTAGAAGGGGGAGCAAGACCTGTCCGTCAACCCCAGAGAAGACTGAACCCCACTATCTTAGAGGTTGTCAAAAAGGAAGTGACCAGACTACTGGAGGCAGATATCATCTCTCCCATCTCAGACAGTGAATAGGTAAGCCCAATACAAGTGGTGCCCAAGAAGTCTGGAGTCACTACAGTGAAGAATGAGCATGGAGATCTCATTGCAACCAGAGTTGAGAACGCCTGGAGGGTCTGCATTGACTACAGACGCCTCAACCAGGCCACTCGTAAGGATCACTATCCTCTTCCATTCATTGATCAAATGCTGGATCGTCTGTCAGGTAAATCACATTATTGTTTTTTAGATGGTTACACAGGTTATTTCCATATTCATATAGCTCCTGAGGATCAGGAAAAGACCAATTTTACATGTCCTTTTAGGACTTATGCTTACAAGAGAATGCCCTTTGGCTTGTGCAATGCACCAGCTACCTTCCAAAGGTGCATGATGAGTCTTTTCTCTGATCTTATTGAGGACTGTATGGAAGTTTTTATGGATGATTTTAGTGTGTATGGCGATTCCTTTAGCCTTTGCTTAGATGGATTATCTAGAGTATTAGATAGATGTGTCAATACAAACCTTGTATTAAATTTTGAAAAATATCACTTTATGGTAAAACAAGGTATTGTACTAGGACATGTTGTGTCTAATACTGGCATTTCTGTAGATCCAGCAAAGGTGGACGTTATTTCTAGTTTACCTTACCCCTCTTCTGTGATGGAAGTCTGTTCATTCCCCAGGAATGGAAGTGCGACTCGGTCACGACGAGGATGACGTACCAACCTCCGCAGCGTGTAATAAAGTTTACCAACCGAGGTCAGACCAGGAGAGTGTTAACCTCGAACTCAGTTCCGCCAGAAGTCGAATAGTTTACGAACAAACGTTAGGAGTGACTTGAGCTTGAGTTGTAGGAAGACGTCATCGGACCTATTCCCTTCACGATGGAATGACTTCAGGAATTACTTAGAGGATATTTTTGGACGTACCGGTTCCTT
>NC_029789.2:92829259-92835754 GCF_000816755.2 Arachis ipaensis
ACAAGCTGAAAAGCAAGTCTAAATATTATATATGGGATGACCCATATTTATGGAGATGTGGCGCTGACCAGGTAATTAGACAGTGTGTGCCTCAATCAGAATTCCAGTCCATCTTAGAGGCATGTCACTCGTCTGAGAGTGGAGGACATTTTGGCCCTCAAAGAACAGCTAGAAAAATCTTAGACTGTGGATTCTGGTGGCCTACACTTTTTAGAGACGCTGCTGAATTTTGTAGATCTTGTTTTCCATGCCAAAAATTTGGTAATATATCTAAGAGGGATGAGATGCCTCAACAAATTATGCTTTTCTGTGAAATCTTTGACGTTTGGGGCATTGACTTCATGGGTCCATTTCCAAATTCTAATGGTTATTTTTATATATTGTTAGCTGTGGATTACGTTTCCAAATGGGTGGAAGCAATTCCTACCTGCACTGATGATGCTAACACTGTTATTTCCTTTGTGAGAAACCACATTATTTGTCGCTTTGGATCACCACGAGCAATCGTGAGCAATCAAGGCACCCATTTTTGTAATAGGAGACTCACAGGATTAATGAAGAAGCATGGGATAATTCATAAGGTTGCAACAGCCTACCACCCTCAGACTAATGGGCAAGCCGAGGTGTCAAAGAGAGAGATAAAGCATATCTTGCAGAAGATAGTCAAACCTCATAAAAGAGACTGGAGCACCAGGCTACAAGATGCACTCTGGGCATACAGAACAGCATACAAAACACCCATTGGGATGAGTCTTTTCCACTTAGTTTATGGAAAAGCTTGTCATCTCCCTGTTGAAGTAGAGCACAAAGTCTTTTGGGCAGTAAAGGAGTGCAGCATGGGAATTGAGAAAGCCGGAGCTGAAAGGAAGTTGCAACTGCAAGAACTGGAAAGCCTTCGCCTAGAAGCTTATGAGAACTCAAGACTATACAAGGAGAAGATGAAGGCTGTACATGATCAGCACATCAAGAGAAAAGAGTTCCAACCTGGGGATTTAGTCCTTCTTTACAAGTCTCGACTAAGGCTCATGCCAGGAAAGTTGAGATCAAGAGGGGAAGGTCCATACAGAGTAGAGAAGGCCGAACCATACGGAGTTTACCACCTAAGCCATCCTTCAAGCTCTGAACTTATCAAAGTTAATGGACATCGTTTAAAGTTGTACCATGACGAGAAGCTGAAGAAAAACAAGGAGCTCGAGATCTTCCTCTTGGAAGATCCCCACATAGCCGAAGCCTGAGCTAGTGGAGCGTCCAACTTACGGACGTTAAAGCAAAGTGCTAGGTGGGAGACAACCCACCATGGTATGATCGTTCTTTTCTTTATTCTTAGTTTTCCCTATTCAATAACTCTTCTCTTTATTAGTACATTTTGTGCATCTGCATTTACATACTTTTATTTTAAAAAAAATAAAATAAAATAAAATAATTTTTTTTACGCGATGTGACCGCCTCATCGACACATCCGCGTCGAAGGAGATGGGAGGAAATAATAAAACGAACAGAGAGTCCCGCAAGAGCATGGCTGGAGGCGTGCCAGTGGCACAAATCGCCCCACACGACCGCGTCGCCAACGCGTCTGCGTCAAATGAGAACACTGGCCTCCCACGCGACCGCATCACTCACGCGGCCGCGTGCCCTGGAATTCGACGTGAAAAGGGTGCACGACCGAAAGTTGTGCTAGAGTGGTGCTGGAATAGTGCTGAATGCACAATCCTTCCCACGCGGCCGCATGACCGACGCGACCACGTCTTATCCTTCTAATGGCCACTCACGCGATCGCATGCCCCACGTGATCGCGTCACCCCAGATTTGGTAAAAATAAACTTTCAAACAGAGAGTTGTGCGAGTGTGAGGCTACCCTCGCGCCAGTAGCATGAAACGGGTCACGCGACCGCGTGACCGACGCGACCGCGTCAATCAGTATAAGCGCAAGTCGTGCGACCGCGTGCCTCACGCGACCGCGTCGCTTGCGTCACACAGCTTCTCTGATTTGCCAATTATCTTATCTTTCTTTTTCCCAAATTCTATTTTCTCTTTTCCCTCCTTATTTCTTCTTTCTCCCTTCTTCCTTCCTTCTCCCTTTCTACTCTCCGTCTCTCTCACTCCCATTAACGAGGTTTTCTTTCCTTCTTCCCTCCTTACTTTTCCATTATTCTTCTTATTTTTATATGTTATCTTCTTTTCTTTTCTTTTTATTTCCATTATCCATATTTTCTTTTTCTTTCTTTTTCCTTTTTACTTGGTGTTGGAAATTTATTTGAGTCATTGTTTCTCATTATATACTTGTGAATTGTTGTAAATTTGTTTGGCAATTATATATTGCTTTTAAAAGGGTTGCTTGCATGTTTAATTTAATACTTTCTATACCTTATTTACCATGCATGCTATGTGTTTGTGTAAAAGCCCATATGGCATTATGCACTTTTCTACGTTATTCTACTCTAACATTCAATGCTTGCTTTTCACAAATCCCCTTTACTATTGTATTAATTGAATTTAATTGTCAATACAAACGTGATGGCTAGTTTGTTACGAGTGATAACATATTTGACTAATTAAATGCTTGATCTATGCTACTCATGCATTTGCCTGCATGCTAATAAACCCTTTGCATTTAATTGTCCTCAACTGCACTTGCTATTTTCCCATTAATGAACTTTTCACCTGTAGTCATGACCATGTGTTAATGACATACTCTTTGCCGTGCATTGATTATCACTCATACAATCCTCTTCCTTGCTCTATCTCTTTAAATTTAATTTACTCTCTCTTCCCTTTTCAGGATGGCCACCAAGAAAGGCAAAGAGAAAGCTACTCCCAAATCAACAGCGAGGAGAGGAACAAAAAAAGCATTAGTGGCAGAACCCTCTTCCACTGCGGTTAAACCCTCAACAAAAAGAACTAAGAGGATTATAAAGGTTGATGATAAAGAAAAAGCCTTCCCAGCAAAGGACACTGCACGATTTCCCAATCGCTACTGTGAGCAGATGTTCCCCATCCTGACAGAAAGGAGCTACAACAACGAATACCTTATTCTCCTCCCAAACCATATTGCTACCTTTGTTGAATCGCAGATTGCACAAAGACAATGGGGTTTCCTACAGAGACAGACGAGGCAGGTCAATCTTTCTTGGGTAGTCGAGTTCTACTCCAACTTCCACCTGCCAACCCTGCAGTCTGTCTTTGTCCGTCAGAAGCAAGTCCCCATTACAGAAGAGGCCACTCAAAGAGCTCTAGGTCTTCCCCCTGTTCCAGAAGGATTGGATGCCTTTCAAGAAGCCGCACTCAAGCGCCAGATGTACCAATTTGACTGGGACGCCGTTCTCAGAGTTATTGCACTACCTGGTAGCCGTTGGATCTACGGATACCATCGTACCCGCCCTAAGGGAATATCGGCTTCAGCACTTACCTTAGAGGCTCGCGTATGGGCACAGATCATGTCCCATTACGTCTTTCCGAGTACTCACGAGTCCTCCTTCACTGCGAACATGGCCGTTCTACTATGGTGCATCCTTACAGACCAACCTCTGAACCTACCAAGACACATCCGGAATGCCATAGGACACGTACAAATTACGGGCAACTTACCTTTTCCCGCCTTGGTCTCAGATCTTGTCTCAGCAGCTGGAGTCTCCTACAGAGCTGGGGACACCAAAGCCATGCTTCCACGGGATGATCAGCATGTCCCTAACGGGAAATACATCAGACCTCCACCAGCCGCCACAAGCCATCCTACTGAACCGGTTGAAGATATTCCTTCTTCTACACCACAAGCACCTACAACAGACCAACTGCTCCATCAGATACTCGAAAGGTTGGATCGGCAGGAACACAAAGCTAAGATGAGAGAGTTCCGTAACAAGCACCGATTCACATACCTCAAGGAGCTGATTATGGGAAAATTCAAGGACTCAGACACCCCGGACTCCACGTCCTTTACCAGCACAAGAAGCCATGATGGCCCAGACTGTGGAGATACTGCTACCAGCCCACCTTTATTTCTGACAGATGGCACCGACGACGGTGCAAAGCCTTAAGTGTGGGGAGGTCGGTCAGTACCTGACTTTCGGAGGTAATTTCTCTTCCTTAAACACCAATAAATTAGGATATTTAGTTAGTTTTTCTTTTGTAGAATAGGATAAATTGCATAGTAATAGATTAGTTGCATGCATGTTCTACTTGATTGAAAAGACAATAAGTTTCTTCTAAAAATCTATTTTTGCAACAAAATTTCACTAATTTTAATTAAAACTTTTATGTTAAATTTGCTTGAAGTTGTATTTGGAACATGATTTTTGAGCTAAAGAACACACAACCTGTGAGATTCGAGCCTTTATGCATAGTTACATTATTTAACAATAATTATTTTATTCTTGTGTGTTTACTTCTCTATGATTGTGATCTATATTTTGTTCCATCCTATATGTCCAATGTTTATTATATTTATATGTTTGCATATGATTGAGGCCATTAATTGTTTAGCTCACTTATCCAAATTAAGCCTACCCTTTCAATTACCTTTGTTAGCCACTTTGAGCCTTTAAATCCTATTTGTTTTATATTTTACCACATTACTAGCCTTAAGCGGAAAAACAATTATATATCCCAAACTGAATATTTGGTTAGCTTAAGATAGAATTGTGTGTGCTAATTAAGTATGAGAAATTGTGGAAACAAAAGATAATAAGGGAATATGTCATGATAATATAATAGGAATTTGGACACCTACTCATGTGAAACTATAAGAATAAAAAAATCTATGTGCATTGATAAGATATGTTTATTTTTATGTTTATGTTAAAAAAAACAAAAAAAAAACAAAAAAACAAAAATACTCAATAAATAAATAAGGGGACAAAATTACCCCAATGTTAAGTTAAAAATTCAAAGATCAATGCATGTATGATAAAATTAAGATAAAAAGTTGATACATGAGTATGGAATGTGAAAGGGAAATTCTGGGTAGCTAGGTATGAATTCTAAAGTTATATAGAATATATATATATGTTATGATAAAGCTTGGGTTAATTAAAAATTCAGTTTATAAGCTTACTTAGCCATATATTTATCCTTAGCATTACCTTGGCCCCATTACAACCTTGAAAAGATCTCATGATGTTTGCATTGGTATATTAAATGTTGTTGATTGATTAGGAGAAGAACAAAAAAATTAGAGAGCATGATGAGAGAATGATAGAGTGATTGCCCTATACACTAGAGAAATTAGAGCGTACATACATCATCAGTGAGGGTTCAATGCTTAAAATTTTATGTTCCCTGCTTTCATGAGCTACCTTCTTGCATTTTTATCTGTTCTTACTGTATGAGAATTGAATTAGTGGAATTTGATTTGTAATTGTTTTGAAGAGCTTATTTACTATTGATCAAGTGGACAAGAATCATATAGTTGCATTCACATATATAGGTTGCATTGCATTGCATGAGTTCTACGTGTTCCTACTCATTTATTTTATTTCCTTTAACTAAGCATGAGGACATGCTAATGTTTAAGTGTGGGGAGGTTGATAAACCACTATTTTATGGTTTATAATGTGTTTAATTGTGTGGTTTTATCATGATCTTTACCCACTTATTCATATGATTAGCATGCATTTATATTTCCTTCCTAAAATTATTACATGATTGAAAACTTGCTTCCTAAGAGACTTTTAATTATGTATTTTAATTCTCCTTTATTCCATTCGATGCCGTGATCTATGTGTTAAGTGTTTCAGGCTTTATAGGGCATGAATGAGTTGGAGATTGGAAAGGGAGCTTGCAAAATTGGAAGGAACACAAGAAATTAAGGAGATGACCAGCGAAAAGTGACGCGGCCGCATGGCTCACGCGACTACGCGAAAGAGAGGAAATTGCAGTGACGCGGCCGTGATGACAAGTCATCTTAGCCTAGTTTCACTAGCCTTTTTCTTTTGTTTTCAATTGAATTATGCACTTTCTTGAGCCAAAAGCAAGCCAATTGGGTAGATTTTCATGTTTCCTTTGATTTAATCAACCATGTATGAATTCATGCTATTTCATGAGGTTTTAAGCTATAATTGTCACATATTATGAAAGAATGAATATCTCATGATTTTGAGCATAGCTTTGATGTGTTTGGTTGATTAATGATAGGTGAAGAAAGCTTGGAGAAAGGTTGATGCAAGACGGAAGGGCTAGGAGGAAGAGAGAACAAAAAGTTTGAGCAAAAGTTTGCCCTCAAACTTTAGCTCAAACTTTTGGATTAATTATGAACCAGGAAGTAAAAGCTGGAGCAAAAGTTAGACCCCTAACTTTTTGGCTAACTTTTGGGCAAAAGCTGGAGCAAAAGTTAGCCCCTAACTTTTTGGCTAACTTTTGGGCAAAAGTTGGAGCAAAAGTTAGCCCCTAACTTTTTGGCTAACATTGGCACATGAAAAACACTCCCTGGGCTAGCAAAAGTTTGCACCAACGTTAGCCCCTAACTTTTTGGCAAACGTTGGCGCATGAACAACACACCCT
>NC_029789.2:92836528-92896762 GCF_000816755.2 Arachis ipaensis
TTGCACTTTAAGATTTTGCAATTTACATTTCTTGCGTTCTAAGTTTCTGCCATTTAATTTCTTGCTCTTTAAGATTCAGCACTTTAATTCCTGTTCTCTTTAATTTCATGCCAATTAACCATTCCCTTTACTTTCTATGCAATTTAAATTCTGCAAATCACAAATCTCTCAACCAAATATTGATTCGCTTGACTAAATCAACCACTAAACTAAAATTGCTCAATCCTTCAATCCCTGTGGGATCGAGCTCACTCCCATGAGTTATTATTACTTGATGCGACCCGGTGCACTTGCCGGTTAGTTTTAGGTGTTTTGGAGAAATTCGTTTCTTCCAAAAAATATCCCATCAAGTTTTTGGCGCCGTTGCCGGGGATTGATTAGATTGACAATGATTAAGTGAGGTGGTAATCTAGATCAAGCACTTTTTCTTTAAATTTTGACTAACCCACTAACTGTTTGAAGTTTTGTCTCAACTGACCACACTTAATTTTCAAGAGAATCACTGTGTGTTTATCTGGAGATCTTAGTAGAGAGAATGATGACACATCAAGAGATGATAATCAAACACCAGGAGGCCTCACTCGGGAGAATTGAGAGGCAAATGGAACAATTAGCTAAGAATCTCACAGAAATGAATGAGAAGAGGGCTAGAGGAAAAGAATCACTCATCCAGGATGAGCATCACAAAGTAAAGCTTCACTTAGGAGGACAAGGGGACAAGGAGAAGGAAGCTCAGAATCTGAACTAAGCAAACACAGAGGATGTCAAGCTAGTGACAATAAAAGAGCGCTTGTTGGGAGGCAACCCAACCGGAGGTAACCATCTCTTCATATCTATTTTAATAAAAAGGTTAATTAGTTTTATCTATAATGCAAGAAGCTAAGTTTGGTGTCGCACACCAAAACAATCTAAGGGAGAATGAAGGATTCTAAGTTTGGTGTTCCACCAAAATCCCATCATAAAACACATTCTCACTTTCTGCATAATGCTGGCTTCAAGCATGTTGGATGAACTAGTTAACTATTCTGCTGTTTCCTAGTTTTCAGTTTTGTCACTTTTGAAAAAGAAAAAGGATTTTACACATGGTTAATCTGATGCACAAGAACCATTGGCAAGGTACTAAGTTTGGTGTTCCCACACCAAAGTAAGTACAACGGCCCACAAATAAATCCTGTATGCTAACCATTGTTTCTAAGTGCTTGGAGAACAAGCAACTTTCAATATCACTGCAGAGCATCATACAAGCTTTTGGAAAAATTAAGCATCATCAATCAAGGAGATAAAAGAGGAATATGGAGAACAGCAATGATGATGATGACTAAGACTCCCAATATGTGAGGACTAGTGAGCACTGAAACCCTTGCATGAGCATATGATTTAGAGTTCACCCCACTGACACTTAATCACTTCACTCACAGGACCTTACAATTTGTTCTTCAATCCGTCTTAATTGAAAGAACCTCTGAGCATAATTCATTTCTTGCTTGGGGACAAGCAAGCTTTAAGTTTTGTGTTGTGATGACAAGTCATCTTAGCCTAGTTTCACTAGCCTTTTTCTTTTGTTTTCAATTGAATTATGCACTTTCTTGAGCCAAAAGCAAGCCAATTGGGTAGATTTTCATGTTTCCTTTGATTTAATCAACCATGTATGAATTCATGCTATTTCATGAGGTTTTAAGCTATAATTGTCACATATTATGAAAGAATGAATATCTCATGATTTTGAGCATAGCTTTGATGTGTTTGGTTGATTAATGATAGGTGAAGAAAGCTTGGAGAAAGGTTGATGCAAGAAGGAAGGGCTAGGAGGAAGAGAGAACAAAAAGTTTGAGCAAAAGTTAGCCCTCAAACTTTAGCTAAAACTTTTGGATTAATTATGAACCAGGAAGTAAAAGCTGGAGCAAAAGTTAGACCCCTAACTTTTTGGCTAACTTTTGGGCAAAAGCTGGAACAAAAGTTAGACCCCTAACTTTTTGGCTAACTTTTGGCATGAAAAACACTCCCTGGATGCACAAAAAGTTTGCGCCAACGTTAGCCCCCTATCTTTTTGGCTAATGTTGGCACATGAAAAACACTCCCTGGACTAGCAAAAGTTTGCGCCAACGTTAGCCCCCTAACTTTTTGGCTTACGTTGGCGCCATGAATAACCAAAGGGAGGCCAACGTTGGAGCAAAAGTTAGACCCCTAACTTTTGCCCCAACGTTGGTATCAGCAAAACAAGGGTAAACCAAATCTTGATTCGCTTGACTAAATCAACCACTAAACTAAAATCGCTCAATCCTTCAATCCCTGTGGGATCGACCTCACTCCCGTGAGTTATTATTACTTGATGCGACCCGGTGCACTTGCCGGTTAGTTTTGGGTGTTTTGGAGAAATTCGTTTCTTCCAAGAAAATATCCCATCAGGCTGCATGGCTCACGCAACCGCGCGGATTGGAATAGCACAAGTGACGTAGAGGCGTGGACGACGCACCCGCATGGCAAGCAAAACGCCGAATGATGCGTCCGCATGAATGACGCGATCGCGTGACATGCGCGATCTGCATAATCTGCAGAATTTGCTGGGGGTGATTTTGGACCCTGTTTTGACCCAGTTTTCGGCCCAGAAAAGCAAACTAGAGCCAGAGAACATGGAGAAACCATGGACAACATTCATTCTACACAGTTTTTAGTTTTTGGATCTAGTTTTACTCCTCCTCTAGGTTTTTTCTTTACACATTCATAGTTCTTAGGATTTTATTTCTATTACTTTTTGCATTGGGATATTGAGAAGAGTTATTACCTCATCAAGACTTAGTCATTCTAGTTCGTTTTCTTTACTTAATTGACTCAATTTTACTATTGGATTATTTTTAGAATTTATTAATACAAGAATTACTTTTATTTTTAATTGATTCCTTTGAGTTTTATTTATCATGTCTTTCTTTAATTCCCTTTCCTATGTTATGAGTTCTACATTCACAATGAGCCAGTAGTTCCCTAACTTGATGGGGAGTTGATTGAAAGGAACCCTTGAGTTGGGATGCTTAAAAGAAAAATTGTAATTAGGTTTATTGTTGGGATGCTCTCTAGTCACTGACACTAATCCTTTTCAATTGAGCAGATTGGAACTTGTGAATAGAAACAGCATTTCAACTTGTTTGACTTTCCCTTACCTAGTAAGGGATAACTAAACAGAACAAACCTTCAATTATCAATTAATCTTGAGAGTACTTCAACAAGAATAGGGCTTCCAACTAATCTACTCCCAGTCAATGCTTTTATTTAAATTATTTAATTTCTCTAATTTAATTTCCTGTTTATTCAACTCAAACCATTTTGAAAACATCTAATTAATAAAATAGCACACCTTTCTGCAACTCGTTGGGAGACGACCTGGGATTCATACTCCCAGTATTTTAACTTTAATTTTTTGTGACAACCTTCTAAATTGATAAGCGGATTTCTGGTTGGTTAAGAACTATACTTGCAACGCATATCTCATAACAATTCTTAATTCGCCAATTTCCGCCACGTCAGCACACCAAGTGTTTGATGAAATGCTTGGCTTAGTTTTTACTTAGTTTTTCTCCACTCTTGGCTTGAATTTGATGACTTTGGTGATCTTTGAGTCATTGATGTCCATTCTTGTCTAATATATTAGAGAAGTTAGTTGATTTGGTTTTCCTTGACTCTCTGTGACTCCTTAGTGTTGACATAGGACTTAGGGATTGAAATTAACTATGTCTATTTGACTTATCTTCGATGTAAGGTTAACTAAGTAGAATTAACTCTTCATAATCATCATATGTTTGTGGTCAATGACTAGGATAGGTAGCCTTAGCCTTCAATTACTTGCCAAGAAGTTTCTTGCATTTTAAGTTTCCTTTACTTGCATTTAATTGCTTTAACTTTTATTGCGTTGACTTTTATTTGATTTGATGTTTAATTTCTTGCATGTTTAATTTTCACACTCTTGGTTGAGAAACTGGATGTTTGGGTGGAATTGACTTGTGGATGTCCATTCTGTATTGTGTGAGAATGGTTAATTGATTTGGTTTCCATTGATGCTAGTCTTTCACTAAGTAATTAGTGAGTTGACTAGGACTCATCAATTGAGATCAATTACACCTTTTGACTAATTCTCAAGGAGGATTGACTAGTTTGTGTTGCTTCCTCACAATTGCCATGTTTGTGGTCCACAACTTGGATAGGAAGCCTAGATTACCCAATCCTTGCCAAGAGTTGCCATTTACATTCCTTGCTTGCTTGTTTCAATTCCTTGCTATTTACATTTCAATTTCTTGCTCTTGCTTTCATTCCCAATCCCCCATGCTCTCTCTTTCATAGCCAATAACTATACATTTCATTGCAACTCCAAGGGAAGAACGACCTGGGAGCTAAATACTCTCGGTTAATATTTGTTTTGATTTGAATTTAACATTTGATTTGGGAATTAATTGTTGGTCTGGACTATACTTTCAACAGACAAATTCTATTTTTGTGAAATCTAGATCAACGATAAATTCTCATTATCAGCTGCCTCCCCTCCTTCTGCTGCTGGTCCCCCTCCCAAGAGACAAAAGATTGTTGGGACTTATGATTTGAATGATAAAGAATTTGATGGTGTGGCAAATTGATAGCTCCTTATGGAAAGGTTCCTCTGGACGATGTATCAATCCTCCACCACCTTGATTTTATATCTAGTAACAGTATTCAAATGGCTAATCTTGGTGCGGTCTTATCTCGGGTTGTGCAGGAGTCCCCTGTCCATACTGCCAAGGCCTTTTTGGAGGATGCCAAGGCTGAACATGATAGGGTGAACGGCCTGAAGGATGAACTGGATGCTAAGGTGGCCAAGTTGGAGATTGATGTAGAAAAGGAGAAGGATCGGGCTACTGTGGTAGAGGCAGCTGCTAATCTGGCCAATGAGGCTGCTAAGAAGTATAAGGAGAGCTATACTCAGACCTATGGCGAGCTATTAGAGGCTAAGGAGAGGCTTCAGTCTACCCGAGATGATTATGCTGAGTTTCAGGGCCATATGGTGAGCAGTGTGACCAAGATGTATGAAAATCTAAAGGCCCAAGTCAAGGTTCTTGCTCCCGAGCTCGACCTCTCCTTATTCAGTATGGACAATGTGGTAGAGGATGGCAAGATTGTGCCTGCCCCAGATGATGAAGATGAAGGTCCTCCTCTTGTGCCACCACCTAAGGCTTCCTCAGCTCCTACTACTGCAGCTCCTTCTACCGAGGTGGCCTCTCCTGGGCCTGAGCCTGATGTGGAAATTTTGAATGGGCCAGATGGAGTTGTTGGTGCTACTCCGATCTCAACCATCCCACCTCCTACTTAAGATGCAACTACTGGGGCTAACTTGGATCCTCTATGATGTTTTTGATTTTGTGTCCGACCTGTGGACTTTAAACTTTGTTGGTTTTTGTAAGTTTTATGGAGGATTTCTTAACACTTTGTTGCTTGATAAACCCCGATTTCATGATTTATCTTGTGCTTATTTTGGGGGATTTTGTCACTTTTTCTCGCATTTATCCGATGCCTTGATGTGTTTGATGAGTGATTTCAGGTCCGTAAGGCAAGTATTGGATGGAAGAAATGAGGAGAAAAGCATACAAAAAGGGAGAATGCATGGAGAAACAAAGATTGGGAATGCACCAAAGGACGCGCACGCGCACCAGGCGCACACGCTCAAAAGTTATTTCGCCTATGGACGTGCTCGCGTACGTGCCGCGTCCGCACGGGTTGAGAATTTGCCAGCGACGCACACGCGCACATGGCGCGCATGCGCCGATACTCTCACGTGGCCCACTTGAAGACAAAACGTTGGAGGCGATTTCTGAGCTGCCCAGACCCAAATCCAACTTGTTTCTGAGTGTATTTCATGCAGAATTGAAGTCCAAGCAAAGGGGGAGCAATTAGTTTAGCCAACATAGCCTTTAGTTAGTTTTCTAGAGAGAGAAGCTCCCTCTTCTCTCTAGAATTAGGTTAGAATTAGGTTAGAATATTTTAATTTCATGTTTGATTACTTGATCTCATCTTGTTTCTTCCATAATTTCTCATTTCTACACCTTGATCCTCTTAGTTTTTTTGCTAGTTTCTCAATTTGCTCTCGTTTGTGATGATGACTCATGTTGGATTTGTTTACATTTAATGCAATTTTGATGTTGATGTTTCTTTAATTGATGAATTGAGTTATGACCTCACTTTTCTTGCAATTAATAGTGGTAGATTTTAGTATCTTTGCAATTTATGATGTCAACTTTTATTGCACTCTAAGTGTTCGATGAAATGCTCTCTTTAGTTCTTGAGTAGTTTTATCAACTCTTGGTCTAGGCCAAGGGACTTGAGTGATCTTGAGTTTTTGGATACAATGGATTTGGTAATTTGAGAACCCTGTGTGATCAATTTGAAGCTCATTGATGCTAACCCACTACTAAGCCAATTGGTAGGGAGTTTAGGACTTATGGGTGGATGTGATTAGGCCTATTTGACATACTTCCAGTCTAGGAGTAAATGTTACGTACTTAAGGCTTCGAGAAGTAGACTTAATGGGTTGGCCTCTCATAATTGTCAATAATTGGTGTTAACTAGGATTGTGATCTCAAGTACCCAAGTCTTAGCCATGAGTTCTTTATTTTGCTTTCTTTACTTACTCGCTCAATTTACTTTCTTGCCATCTCATAAACAAAACCCCCTTTTTACCCCATCAAAGCCAATACGCATGCACTCCATTGGTTCCTAGGGAGACGACCCGGAGTCCAAATACTCTGGTTAATTCTTATTTGGGGTTTGTTAATTGTGACAAAACCATAATTTTAATTTGATGTGAGAGTTGTTTGTTGGTTTGGAGCTATGCTTACAACGAAATTCTTCTTTCTATAAGAGAAATTCCTTACCGACAACAAAAATCTCTCTGCACCAAATTAATGGCGCCGTTGCCGGGGATCCAATGGTGCTATATTATTGGCTATGGTGCATATTGTGAATAGCTTGAACTTTGGTTTGTTTGCCAGTTTTTACTAGTTAGGATTTTATCTTCTTTATTTCTTATTACCCTTTGTCTTTATTTTCTATTTCATTATGAATTCTCATCCTTTTGGCTATGAGTGTAGTTCAAACTATGTTGTAGGAAATGGAAGCTCCAATGAGGATATGCATCAGGGATTTGGGAATCAAGGATGGGAGGAACCTCAAGCTTATGAACAACCTTCATGGCAACAACCTCCTATGAACTCCTACGGGTATAATTCTGATCCTAATGTACGCCAGTCCAATGTGTGTCATGACCCTTGTTGTGGTTGTCAACCACAATCATCATATGCATGTGACCCCATTCCTCAATATAGCCACACATCATACTCACAAGCCTCACACCACCATTCCACTCTACATGACCATAACTCATACATACCATATCAACCACCATTCGAATCACATATGGAACGACTACCATCCCAATACCAATATCCCTAAGAACCACAATTTCCACATACACCACCTCAAGAACTCTACCAACATGAACCACCTTCCGATTACAACAGTCTTCCCTTAACCAAGGAACCCTCTCTTCCACCATCACCTCCCGACGAAGCCTTCATATCAGAACTGAGAGACCTTGAATCTCGCATCTTAAGGCGGCAAGAGGAGGATGAAACTAAGTTTAAGGAGCTAAGAGTAAAGATAGCTAGCATGGTAGAAGCCGTGAATCACTTAACGTCTCACCTAAGTTCATGCACTTTAAGTACCCCCATTGTTGAATGTGGAGAAATAATCAAGGAGCTTAGTGAGAGTATGAACTTGAAGCTCCATGGTGAGGAAGGAGAATTGAAGCAAGAAGGACAATAATGGGAGAAGATAGAGATTAGCGAACAAAAGGAAGTAGTGGATGGATGTTTAGGATACGTTGAGCATGTAAAGGAATCTCGAATTGAAGAACCCTCTTCCAAGAAGCTTGAAGGGGATGTCGAAGAAAAGAGTAATGTTGCAGAAGTAAACAGAGAGTCGAAGGAAATTGATCAAGAAGTAGGTTCCATCACTAGTGATTTTTTACCCATGTTGATCAACCCCCTTGACGATCTTGTTGAACCCTTTCCCAGTGGATTAGAAAGCAAGGTTGAGGAAGACTAGAAACCTCCAAGGCCTACTGAAGATGAAGAACTGGGAGAAGTATTCCAAGCAACAAGCGCTCCTATCTATGATGATTCTGAATCAACATATGATCCGTCCGAGTTTGAAGAGTCCTTCCCCAAAATGTCTAGATTCGATGACGAGGTAGATTTTACTTTACCGCCTATCTATGGTGAGAGTGATGGGTAAGAAATAGAAGAAATTTGTGAAGAAGGATGTGAACTTGAAGAAGCTCGGCATGAGGAAGAACTTAAAAAACCTCGCCAAATGGTGGAAACCTCTAGAAGAGGATGGACGGGAGTAGAGCATGCTTTATCAAGATCTTTGGGAACTCCCCCACCTAGTTCGTCAATCCTCCGCTTGAGTGGGTAAAACTTCTAACTCTCAGCTTTACTATCCCACTTGAGTATGGTTTGCTTGAAACGGATGGCCAACTTAGGGCGCTTTGTGGAATTAAGCGAAAGAGGAGGATGTTTGGTGGTTGGTGTTCTAAATCTAGGCTCATTATGGTGGGAAGCTCGAAATTGGAGAGCATGGGTTGGTGTAATGCTCGATTAATTGGGTCTAGGAGAGTAGTTTGGTGCTTCCATGAGAATTTTGTTTTCTCGTCACCCGAACAAAGTCAAGGCAATCAACTAGAATATGGGTGCGAGGACAAGATATGGGATCCTGGATTATCTTACGATGGTCAATCTCGGGAGCTCACGTCTTTGGAAAGGACCTCACCAAAGCTTAATGAAGAAGGTTGGAATTTCTGACAACCGAATGAAGGACAAGCACTCTTGGAGGTTCAAGGATGAACACAAGCATAAGCCACCTAGACAAGAAACCTCCCAATGTCCAACTTAAGGACTTAAACTAAAAGTGCTTGGTGGGAGACACCCCACATGGTAAACTCTTTTCATTCTCTTGTAGATATAATGAATGAATGAATTGGGTTCGATTGTATATAGTTTCTTTACTTCTTGGTATATTTTTCTTTGCTTGCTAAGGTGTTTATACATTCTATGCTTTAATAAGGGATAATTCTTTGAATTGAGTTTTTGCTTGAATTGCAAGTTTTCTCAAGTTATTTGAAGAATTCCCTATGTTTCAAAATACGCTTAATCTTGCATCTTAGCTAGTTTAGAGTTTCAGAGAAGAATGAGAAGGTTATGAGCTCTTTTTGATGCTCATTAAAAAAAAAATAACCTACGCGCAAGCGCAAAGCGCGCGTAGGCTGCCCATTTCAACTATCTGGGCCAAGGACCAGAGAGTTGTGCCACTTTTGGGCCAACTCTTTATCTCAATCCACGCTGACGCACGCTGTACGCGTCCGCGCCACTCCCCGTTTCTTCATACACGCATTGGCGTACTTCGCGCCTCCACGCCTATTCCATAAGCTCATCCCATCCACGCGAACGCGCACGGTGCGCGCGCGTCGATGCGTTTTAGCATCACCGAGGCCAAAGGACCCGAGAGTTGTGCCAACTTTGGGCCTCTTTTGTGCCCTTGGCCCAGCATACCCACGCGGACGTGTAATGTACGCGTCCGCGCCAACCCTTAACTCATCCATATATGCGTAGGTGCGTATGGCGCCTTCGCGCCATCTCCCTATTTCTATCACCCACGCGGACACGAAAGGTGCACGCTCGCGTGGATTTAAAAACCCCATTTAACCAGAGACGCGAAGCCCTAGCGCATTCGCGCAACACCCCCTTCGTCCCCAACGTTCCATTTCTCTTCCACCACCACCTCCCTCCTCTGTTCAGTAAACAGCGGCTGCCCTCCGGCGAGCGACCACGACCATCGCCGCCATCACCGCGCAACCTCCACTCTCTCACTCTCTCTCATTCCACTCGACTCCTCTCTGTCTTAGCTCTCTCTCTCGAGGTCAGCCTCAGCGCCGCCTCAGCAGCACCGCGACCACCATTGTCGCCGGCGCGAGCTCCATAGCCACGCCAAACCACCACTCCACTTCGCCTTCATTCCATTTACCCCGTTTAGTTTCTGCACCCCAGGTTTCTATTCCCCCTGTTCTACTTTTTTTTACTGCTTATTGTAATTCCATTAGTGTAGTTAGAATTAGTTTAGTTAGTTAGTTTAGTTTGATTTAGGTGGTTAGCGAATCTGGGCTGAGTAGTGGATTTAGGAATTGTTTGAATTTCTGTTGCTGTGCGAAATTGCTCTGTTTTGCTGCATTGCTCTGTGTTCATGTAATTTGTTCATGCTGCTTACTTGTGATGGATTGGTGAAGGGAATGCTGATTGAAGCAACTGCTCCTGTTATCTATTTAATTTGAATTGCTTTGTTGCTGAACTATTGGCTATCTGTTATATTTATATGAACTCATATATGTATGATTTTGTGTTTCTAATTGTTAATGAATTCATATGGAATCTACTTTGACTCTTTGAATTTGGAAATGGCCAATTTGCTACTGAAATGCTGCCGAATTTTTCTTAACCATAGTCCTTAAATCAACCTTGTTTGATGGGTGTAGAAACCTCTAGTTGATGATTTCTATTTAATTAGAAGCTTGTTTCTTAAATGGTTTTGGAAAACCCTTAGGGACAAGTTTTGGTCTTGCTTAAAATCTTTGCTTGTGATGCATGATGATTTGCGTATAAGCATTGACTGGTTTTAATAAATTTCCTAAGCGACCATCACTTGTGATTTCCTTAAATTTTGTGCCTATTTTGCATACACACACGAGTTTGAATTTTCTAATCTATGTGACCAAATAGTTCCTTATGTTCTTATATAGTCTTATCAAGTCACATAGACCATGAGGTTTCCAATTCATATTTGAACTTGTGACTTGTATGCATTGCTAGAGTTGGTGTTAAATGTGCTTGATTCACTTGTTTATCAAGGTTTTGATTTCACCAACATTACTATTGATCCTTGCATTGATTGATTGTTTATTTTACATTAGTTGCTTTCTAGCTATATCATATTTCATCATCAATGACTTATTGCAATTCATGATTGTGAACATGCTTACATCCCTGTATTGTGCATTCCTTTTGAATTGAACTAGTAATCACCATATCACTGATTTTCAAATTGATTTCTGACTTTAACTTGTTTAACCGACTAACCTCTTTTGGTTTTCAACTTAACTCTTTATATCATTTTTCTGGATATGGTGCTTTCTAAGCTCAGTAAACGAATAATGTGCAAAATATGGTTTGAATTCTTGGTTTGAAGTTTGGTTTAAATTCTGAATTCTGTCTGCTTGCATTCCAAGAAATCTCCTTTCTTTCTTCACTTCATGAGTATGCTTTGCTTTGAGTGCTTTACACCTACTTGGCTATATACTTATATTGTATTATCTCTGTTTTTCAGGATGTCGGATAAAGGAAAAGCTATAGCCACCACTTCCAAAAAGAGGAAGCGCTCCAAGACCTCTACCCCCTCACCATATGCTAACTATGCCAAGAATCCGTTGAATGAAAAAGATATAAAAAATTAGTCACTTCCATCCACTGATTCAACCAAATTCCCCAACCTCTACTGCGAACTACGCTTCTCCTGTTATACAAAGAAAAACCTGAACATTGAGAAGAAGCTGAATCTTTCCAATGATGTGAGGCGTGCCATAAACGCCCGTATTTCAGAGTTGGGATTGGATTTCGTTGATAGGGACCTAGGAAGGATTAACATCTCATGGGTTAAAGAGTTTTACTGTAACTTCTTCCGAGTGAACTTGGAATCAGTGCACATAAGGAGTAGAGAGATTATGATCACTGAAGAGGCTATAGGGGATGCACTGCTTTGCAGAGTTGGTACTCCTGAGACCTGTGCCTACCAGTAGGCAGTGGTGGCTATTCTCTCCATGACTTTTGATTATGAGGTGCTTAGGCGCATGATTGCTACACCAGATGCTCCCTAAGTGATGGATGCGAACAACAACAAGCCTAAAGGGATGCTATCTGCATATCTGTCTAGGGAGGCTAGGACCTGGCAGCAGATCTTTGCCCACTACGTCTTACCCACCACTCACTTCTCAAAGATTCCGATGGATATGTTGATTCTGATTGGGTGTGTCATGGAAGAGAAAGAGGTGTATTTCCCCCGGCTGATTAGGCATAGCATGTGGAGAGCTCACATCCGCGGCTTGCTACCGTTTCCTACGCTGGTTACTAGTTTGGCTGAGCTAGCTGATGTCTCGTGGGAGGACGATGATGCGACACCACTACCCCCAAATGACGACGACAAGGAAATTACTATTCCATGGGGTGGATGGGTGCACGAGAAGCCCTCGGCCAGACGTCGTTCTCGGGCTAGAGCGGCAGTTGAGGCAGCAGGACCCTCTTCCTCCACAGCAGCAGCAGCATCCTTACCACCACCACCACTGACATCTGAGCCGACTTATCTGTTGGTACGGCACCTTCTTCGCTTCATGGTGTGCTTTGAGAGTAATGTCATGCGACGTCTTAACCGCATAGACCAGGTGTTTGCATCACAGGGCATTGAGCTTCCTCCACTCCTAGACTCTCCTGCCTCTGACAAGCAGGACCAGGAGGAGGAGCATAGTGAGGAGCTGACACAGCAGGAGGCACCATCAGAGACGCAGACCACCACTGAGGTCCAGCATGACATTCCTGAGCCACAGCCAGTACCACCTCCAGTCCCACAGCCTGAGCCTGAGCATGAGCCACAGCCTGGTGCGATTGTTGACCCCATCCCGAGCTTCAATAGTAGCATCGAGGCTGATGCTTAATTCTAAAGTGTGGGGAGGTCACCGTTCGTGACCGGTGTTTGCATCCATGTGGTGAACTTTCAGACTTTTATCTCTATTCGCTACTACTTTATTTTGTTTTATTTCGCACTTTATGTTTTAGATAATTTTGGGATTACTATACATATTTATGCTATTGTAGATACTTTTATTTTGGTTGTGCACACTCTTAGTATATATATATATATATGCTTTGCATCTTAGTTGTTGAGTGTGATTAGAAAATAATTTCTGGATTGCTAAAAATCTAGTCAACCCTTTTTATATAAAAAATGTGTTTTGATTGAAAAAGGGGTAAACTAGGAGAATTTTTAAAATTTTCTAAATCACAATGTTGCATTAGAATAAGCATAGTCAATATGATGAAAATTTCCAAGAAACTCATTTTTAGGGCACCACCCCAATTGGTTGAAATTTTTTTTTAGAACTTGCTTGAGCTATATACTTGTGGATCATGTTTTGAGCTGAGAATACAAGCGTGTGAGAATTGAGCCTAATTGTGTGGTTGCATCATACATAACAACTTACTTCCATTCTTGTGTGCATTATTCCCCTCATATGATTGTAATCCTTGATTTGTTTAATTCTATATGTCCATTAATTTGTGTATACATGCATTTATATGATTAAGGCCATTGTTCAAATAGCTCACTTACCCAAATAGCCTACCTTTTATCTTCCATTGTTAGCCAATTTTGAGCCTATGATTGACCCATTTGTTCTTAATTGTAGCACATTACAAGCCTAAGCGAAAAAAAATAATAAATATCCCTTAATTTGGATCTTTGATTAGCCTAGGCTAGTGAGAGTGTTTATCATCTGATTTTGGGGAAGTTGAGAACATTGGGTAGAGATAAAAGTGTATTTATGTTTCTTGTTGAAAAATATTGGGAATTGGGTACATATTCATGTATTAATCATGTGTAAACCATATGCATTGATGCTCTTGTATATATATATAAAAAAAAATTAATAAATTTCTCATATATAAAAGAAAGAAAAAGAAAACCAATAAAAAGGGGACAAAATGCCCCAAAGTAAAGTTTAATAAGAGTCAATGCATAGGTGTGGTGATCAAAAGAGAATACATGAGTGTGTAAAAAAGTGAAGAATGGGTAGTTAGGTTTGTTTAGAATTGTATAGGTTGTCATAGGTTAGGTGGGAAGTTTAAGCTAATCAAAGATTCAAATCTCAAGCTCACTTGACCATATGCATCTTACCTTAACCCTAGCCCCATTACAACCTATGGGAAAGACCTCCTGATATTTGTATGCATGCATAAAGTAATTGTTGAATGTTAGATGAAAAACAAATCTTGGAAAGTATGATTAGGGGAGAATTGAGTGAATCAACCCCATACACTTGAGTGCTTAGAGCGGATACATATCCGGCGAGGGTTCGATCGCTCAATTACATGTTTCCACCCATGATCATCTTTTCTTGCAAGTTTGTGAAATCTTTCAATGATTCAATCCAATTGTGATTTGCTTGATTGCTAATACCTTAGCCCTTGTGCTTATATGCGTATTCTTGGAGGTTGATTTATTTTGACTAAGCCAATGCATCATGTAGATAGATTGTATTTAGTAGTTGCATTGAATAAATGTTAATACCCTTTTGCTTCTTCTTGATTTTAGCATGAGGACATGCTTAGTTTAAGTGTGGGGAGATTTGATAAATCCGGATTTCGTGATTTATCTTGTGCTTATTTTGGGGGATTTTGTCACTTTTTCTCGCATTTATTTAATGAAATAGCATGGTTTTGTAATTCTCCCTTGAATTTTGCTCAAGTGTAAAAACATGCTTTTTAGGCTTTAAATTGGTAATTTTGATCCACTTTAATTCCATTTGATGCCTTGATGTGTGTGTTGAGTGATTTCAGATTTATAAGGCAAGTATTGGATGGAAGAAATGAGGAGAAAAGCATACAAAAAGGGAGAATGCATGGAGAAACAAAGATTGGAAATGCACCAAAGGATGCGCACGCGCACCAGGCGCGCACACACAAAAGTGATTTCGCCTATGGACGCGCTCGCGTACATGCCGCGTCCGCGCGGGTTGAGAATTTGCCAGGGACGCACACGCGCACATGGCGCGCACGCGCTGATACTCTCACATGGCCCACTTGAAGGCAAAATGCTGGGGGTGATTTCTGAGCTGCCCAGGCCCAAATCCAACTTGCTTCTGAGTGTATTTCATGCAGAATTGAAGTCCAAGCAAAGGGGGAGCAATTAGTTTAGCCAACATGAGCCTTTAGTTAGTTTTCTAGAAAGAGAAGCTCCCTCTTCTCTCTAGAATTTGGTTAGGATTAGGTTAGAATATTTTAATTTCATGTTTAATTACTTGATCTCATCTTGTTTCTTCCAGAATTTCTCTTTTCTACACCTTGATCCTCTTAGTTTTTAAGCTAGTTTCTCAATTTGCTCTCGTTTGTGATGATGACTCATGTTGGATTTGTTTACATTTAATGCAATTTTGATGTTGATGTTTCTTTAATTGATGAATTGAGTTGTGACCTCACTTTTCTTGCAATTAATAGTGGTAGATTTTAGTATCTTTGCAATTTATGATGTCAACTTTTATTGCACTCTAAGTGTTTGATGAAATGCTCTCTTTAGTTCTTGAGTAGTTTTATCAACTCTTGGTCTAGGCCAAGGGACTTGAGTGATCTTGATTTTTTGGATACAATGGATTTGGTAATTTGAGAACCCTGTGTGATCAATTTGAAGCTCATTGATGCTAACCCACTACTAAGCCAATTGGTAGGGAGGTTAGGACTTATGGGTGGATGTGATTAGGCCTATTTGACATACTTCCAGTCTAGGAATAAATGTTACGTACTTAAGGCTTCGAGAAGTAGAATTAATGGGTTGGCCTCTCATAATTGTCAATAATTGGTGTTAACTAGGATTGTGATCTCAAGTACCAAAGTCTTAGCTAATAGTTCTATATTTTGCTTTCTTTACTTACTTGCTCAATTTACTTTCTTGCCATCTGATAAAAAAACCCCTTTTTTACCCCATCATAGCCAATACGCATGCACTCCATTGGTTCCTAGGGAGACGACCCGGAGTCTAAATACTCTGGTTAATTCTTATTTGGGGTTTGTTAATTGTGACAAAACCATAATTTTAATTTGATGTGAGAGTTGTTTATTGGTTTGGAGCTATGTTTACAACAAAATTCTTCTTTCTATAAGAGAAATTCCTTACCGACAACAAAAATCTCTCTGCACCATTGCCTCTTAGCAACTTTTAAAAACAAACACTTTAAACTTTTGGGCTGCCATTTACGCAGCCTTTGAATCTTTAATGTTTTAATTTGATGTGTTGACTTTGCTTGTGTCGATATGCTTGTATTTGGAGGTTGTTTTTCAACCTTTGTTTGGAGGAGGTTGCTCTTCAACCTTTATATAAGTGATTTGGGTTTCCTTGGGTTAGCACCCCTTGAGGTGGGGTTTGCCCTGGTTTCCCTTGCGGTGGCTACCTCCTTTCTTTAGCTAGCTATATTGTTTTTGCAACTTGTCGTCCGGGCTTTTTAGTCGTATTGCAACAACTTTTTAGGTAGTGTCCCGATGGGGAACCTTTCCTTTATAGTTTGTTTGGATGACTTTTTAGCTCCGTTTCGAGGTCGTGCTCTTGCTTTAGGTAAAATCCTTTTCAGGGCTTGTACCTTTTTAGCTTAGCACTTTGGTCATTGGTTTATTAACCTTCTTTTGGCCTTTGCGAGATGTTTTTGTCCCTTTTTAGTGATCCTTTCATTGGTCCGACTTCTCTGTCGGGCCTTATTAAGTTATTTTTAGTAATCCCATTTAGTAAGACCTCGTCAGGTCACTTTTTCTGGATTACTTTTTATAACTTCTTGCATTATCTTGCTTCTATCGCTTCACCTTTCCGACCTCTTTTAATCGGGCAATGAATTTCGCGTTTTATGAGCTTAGATTAATGCGTCTTGGTAGGAAACCTTTTAGGGAATTTATAACTTTCATTCAAATAATAATGAGATAAAAACATAAAAAAAAGTGTGTACATGGGAGTGCTTACCCTTCTAGGTCGGGCAGTCTTTTAGATCTCGGCTTGGTGCCTCATTAAAAAACCTTTTCAGGAAAAAGAGTGCGGCTTGACCTAAGACCTTTACTATTTTCTAGCTATAGTACCTTCTTAGGTTACAGGCATACCATGACCTTGGTAGCTCTCGCCCTTCGAGGTCGGACACCTTATAGTAGCCTTTTCCTAGTACTTCTGTAACTAGGTATGGCCCTTTCCAGTTAGCTGCTAGCTTTCTTTCTACTGACCGACCTACTCCGATATCATTTCGGATTAAGATGATATCATTGGTGGTGAAGCTACGCTGGATTACCTACCGACTATACCTCAGAGCCATTCGGCGCTTTAGGGCTTCCTCTCTGATCCGAACTCTTTCTCGGACTTATGGAAGTAGGTCGAGCTCTTTCCTTTGAGCTTGGGAGTTTGTGTCTTCATTGTAGAGGATCACTCTAGGGGATCCTTCTTCTATTTCCACTGGAATCATTGCCTCCATTCTGTAAGCAAGTCGGAATGGTGATTCTCCGGTGGTTGAGTGTGGTGTTGTTCAGTATGCCCATAGAACTTGCGGGAGCTCTTTGGCCCAAGCTCCCTTGGCATCCTATAGTCTCCGTTTTAACCCGGCCAGTATGACTTTGTTAGCGGCTTTCACCTGTCCATTGGCTTGTGGGTGCTCTACAGAGGTGAACTGGTGCTTGATTTTCAAATCGGCTACCAAGTTTCTGAAGCCCGTGTCAGTGAACTGAGTGCCATTGTTTGTGGTAATGGAGTGTGGGACCCCAAACCTTGTGACAATGTTTCTGTACAAGAACTTTCGACTTTTTTGGGCCGTGGCAGTGGCTAAAAGTTCAGCCTCGATCCACTTTGTGAAATAGTCTAATCCTACAATGAGGAACTTGACTTGCCTTGATCCCTGAGGGAAAGGTCCGAGGAGGTCGAGCCCCCACTTTGCGCATAGCCAGGGTGAAGTGATACAAATGAGTTCTTCGGGTGGTGCGATGTGAAAGTTGGCGTGCTTCTGATAGGGGGCATGTTTTGACAAACTCTATTGCTTCCTTTTGCAGGGTCAACCAGTAAAAACCAACTCGAAGTACCATTTTGGAAAGAGCTCGCGCCCCGAGGTGGTTGCCGCACATGCCACTGTGAACTTCCTCAAGAACTTCCCTCGTAGCGGAGGTCGGGACGCATTTTAGGAGGGATGTAGAAATTCCACTCCTATATAGGACGTCGTGCACTATGGTGTAGTACTGCGGTTCTCGTACTAGCCTTTTTGCCTCCCTTTTGTCTGCGGGAAGAGTTTCAGACTTGAGATAACTGACTATGGGAGTCATCCATCCTTGGTCCTGGTCTGATATGCTTAAGACCTTTTTTTTCTTCCGAGGTTGACAGATTTTGTAGTGTTTCTTTGATGAGGCTTCTATTGTTGCCCCCAGGTTTGGTGCTGGCTAGTTTCGAAAGTGCATCAGCTCGGGCATTTTGTTCCCGAGGTATATGTCGGATCTCAAATCCCATGAAGTTTCCAAGCTGTTCTTCTGGTTTTGTCTAGGTATTTCTTCATGGTGGGATCCTTAGCCTGGTAGCTCCCTTCTATTTGTGAGGTGACTACTTGTGATTCACTGAAAATGGTAAGCTTTTGAGCGCCGACTTCCCTAGCCAGCTTCACACCTGCCAGTAGGGCTTCGTACTCGGCTTGGTTATTTGAGGCGGGAAACTCAAACTTTAGGGAGAGATCAAGTTGAGTTCCTTTATTGCTTTTTAGGATTATTCCGACTCCACTTCCGGCTTTGTTTGATGAACCGTCAACGTAGAGGTTCCAGCCGGTGGGGGTGTCTGGGGTGTCGGTGTATTCTGCAACAAAGTCGACCAGATATTGGGACTTGATGGCTGTCCGAGCTTCATACATTAAATCGAACTCGGACAACTTGACTGTCCATTGAAGAATTCTTCCAGCTAAGTCTGTTTTTTGTAGAATACTTTTTATAGGTTGATTTGTCCGTACTCTGATAGTGTGAGCTTGAAAATATGGCCGGAGTCGTCGAGAAGTGAGTATAAGGGCGTAGGCAAACTTTTCTATCTTTTGATAGTTTAGTTCAGCCCCTTGTAGAGCCTTACTAATGAAGTAGATGGGCTGTTGCCCATTTTCGTCTTCTCTGACTAGTGCTGAAGCTATTGTCCGACTTCCTACGGCAAGGTATAGGATTAGCTCTTCACCTTCCCTGGGTCAGGTTAGCATGGGTGGTTGCCCCAGGAATGTCTTGACGTCTTGGAAGGCTTTTTCACATTCTGGGGTCCATTCGAACCTCTTTTCTTTCCTTAGTGTTGCGTAGAAAGGGAGAGATCTTAATGCCGATCCAAGTAGGATTCTAGACAAAGCCGCCAGTCTTCTGTTGAGCTACTGGACCTCCTTAACACAGGTCGGGCTTTTCATGCTAAGTATGGCCTGGCATTTATTCGGGTTTGCTTCAATCCCCCTTTGAGTGAGCATAAAGCCTAAGAATTTGCCAGCTTCTACCGCGAAGCTACACTTTGTGGGGTTAAGTCTCATCACATGCTTTCTTATGGTGTTAAACACTTCAGTGAGGTCAGATAACAACGTTTCCTCTCTTTGTGTCTTTACCAGTATGTCGTCTACATAAACCTCCACCAGCTTTCCGATGTGATTGGCAAACACTTTGTTCATCAATCTTTGATATGTAGCCCCTGCATTCTTGAGGCTGAAGGGCATGACTACGTAGCAGTAGTTTGCTCTTGGGGTTAGGAATGAGATTTTCTCCTGGTCGGGTTGATACATCGGGATTTGATTGTATCCTGAGTAAGCGCACATGAAGGAGAAGTACTTATATCCCGATGAAGCATCGACTAGTGTGTTGATGTTTGGGAGTGAGTAAGGATCCTTTGGGCACGCTTTGTTGAGGTCGGTGTAATCAGTGCACATCCACCACTTCCCATTTGACTTCTTAACCAATACTAGATTGGCTAGCCATAATGGGTACTTTACCTCCCTGATGAATCCTGCCTCTAACAAGGCCTGTACCTGTTCCTCTACAGCTTGCGATCTCTCTGCGCCGAGCTTTTTTCACTTCTATTGTACTGGCCGAGATCCAGGGTATACTTCTAGTTTATGGCACATTAGTCTGGGATCGATGCCAGGCATATCCGTGACCTTCTATGCAAAGAGGTCGGAATTATCCTTTAGGAGTTTTGTTAACAGCTCATTGAGGTCTCCTTTTATATTCGCCCCTATATTTGTTGTTTTGTCTTGAGTTTCACCGATTTGAACATCTTCGGTCTCACCTTCCAGTTGAGGGCAGAGTTCTTCCCGAGCCCGGATTCCCCCAAGTTCTATAGTATTGGTTTCTGTTCATACCATGGGTCGAGCTATGTGAACCGGGATGGATGAAGAAAAAATGACCGACCTCTTATAAAGGTTGGTCGACACCGACATCTACCCAAAGAGCTCGGCCAAGTTACTATAAGGGCCCAAGTAGGGCCAAAACAAAATATCACAGCCCACCTAAAGGCGGTTGGCCTAAAGATAATGGGATCCACCCACAAAAGATAAGATAAGATAACAAACTTATCTCAAGGGAGGTCATCCCAGACTACTATAAATACACTGGAGCATCCAGGTATAACTCATACTCTGATTCTACACAAAAAACCTGCCTAAAGCATGTGCTAACTTAAGCATCAAAGTCTCTTGCAGGTACCACTACCCTCCGGTGATCAAGGATCAGCAGCACCACCAGATCCAACAAGTCGGACATGACAGCTCCGGCCACCACAACAGATCTCCTTCGAGACCGGCCTTCAGTTTCAGGTAACCCTCGAAATAATTTCCTTTCTTCTGGGGTCACCTTTAAGGTTCAGACTTTTGTTATAACTGTGTCGCGTGAGTTTTTGGACTTCCTTTACGGTAGCGATCCCTTCTGGAGTTGGGAACTTCATGCATAGGTGCGGAGTGGAGACCACTGCGGCGAGCTGGTTTAGTGTTGTCTGACCTATTAGGGCGTTGTAGGCTGAACTGACGTCGACTACGGTGTAGTCTATGCTTAACGTCCTAGACCGAGTTCCTTTTCCGAAGGTTGTGTGTGGGATGTACCCTAGTGGCTGAATTGAGGCGTCTCCTAGTCCGAACAAGCTATTTGGATATACTCTGAGTTCTTTTTCTTGTAGGCCGACCTTGTCAAAGGTGGATTTAAATAGTATATCCGCAGAGCTTCCTTGGTCGACCAATGTTCAGTAAAGGTTAGCATTGGCTAGTGTGATGGTAATGAACACGGGGTCATCATGCCCTGGGATGATTCCCGCGGCATCTTCTTGAGTGAAGGTAATAGTGGGGAGGTCGGCCGACCTGTCCCCTCCTCCGACATGGTGCACCTCTTTAAGGTATCTTTTGCGGGAGGACTTAGAGATCCCTCCTCCATCGAATCCTCCATCTATTATGTGAATATGTCTTTCAGGGGTGTGAGGAGGATGTTCAGCCCGTCCTCCTTCGTCGTTCCTTCTTCATTTTTTTGGTTCGTTTGTTTTGTTGGCCAGGAACCTGTCTAGTCTTCCTTCCCGGGCTAGTTTTTCTATGACATTCTTCAAGTCGTGGCATTCGTTGGTAGGGTGCTCATAGACTCGGTGGTATTCGCAATACTCTGTCCGACTTCCTCCCCTTTTGTGTTTAATCGGACGAGGGGGGTGGAATCTTCTCAGTGTTGCATATCTCTCTGTAGATATCCACAAGGGACACTCGGAGGGGGTGTGTAGTTATGGTACTTTCTAGGTTTTTTAGTAGGTTGGTCTTCTTTTTTCCTGGATTATTTATCCTTGTCTCGAGGTGGGTAGGAGAATCCGGATTTTGAGGCTTCTCCTAATCGAGAGTTTTCCTCCATATTAATGTACTTTTCTGTCCGCTCTTGTACCTCGTTCAGAGATGTTGGGTGCTTTTTGGATATGGAGTGACTAAAGGGTCCTTCTCGCAGACCATGGATAAGTCCCATAATTACTGCTTCTGTAGGGAGATTCTGTATGTCGAGGCATGCTTTATTGAATCTTTCTATATAACTGCGGAGGCTCTCCCGATCTCCTTGTTTAATCCCTAGCAGGCTCAGAGCATGCTTGGTCTTGTCTTTTTGAATGGAGAACCTAGCTAGAAACTTCTTGGCAAGGGCATCGAAGCTTGCAATTGACCTTGGTGGCAAGCTGTCGAACCACTTTATGGCTGTTTTGGTCAAGGTGGTCGGGAAAGCTTTGCAACGGGTTGCATCTGAGACATCTGTGAGGTACATCTGGCTCCTGAAGTTACTGAGATGATTACTTGGGTTAGACGTACCATCGTAGGGAGTCATGCAGGGGCTTTAAAGTCTTTTGGGACTTTAGCTTTCATGATTTCCTTTGTAAATGGGTCTTGGTCCTTTTAGGGACTATCTTCGCGATGGGACCGAGTAGTTTTAGTTTTGAGATTGGCTTCGATTTCGAGGAGCTTGTCTTCCAGCTCTCGACGTCTTCTTGTTTCTCTCCAAAGATCTCGCTCGGTCTCTCGCTACTGCTTAGCTTCTTGTTCGAGCTGTCTAAGGCGATCCTGCTGTTCACGGATGGCATCTAAGATTTTCGTGATTGGGGTTTGCTTGTCTCACTTGGATTGAGGTGGGTCATTTGATGTAGCATCCGTATTTTTAAGCGGCGTTCTTTCTTCCAAACCAGAGTTATGATCGTTGTCAAGGTTATCTTCCATGATGGTGGGGTGACTTCCATGTCCCCGGAAACGGCGCAAATGTTGGTGTGGTTTACCTGAGATTGAAGGTCGATCTCGGATGAGATCTTCTGATAAGATCGAAGCAGTTGTGTTTGACTTGTCGGGCCTTGAGGTGCTGCTGATCCGTGGTCACCAAAGGGTGGTGGTACCTGCAAGAGACTCCGATGCTTAAGTTAGAACGGGCTTTAGGCAGGTTTTTAGTAGAATTAGAATGTGTGTTATACCTGGGTACTCCAGTGTATTTATAGTAGTGGGGAGTGACCTCCCTTGAGATAAGTTAGTTATCTTATCTTATCTTTTTGTTGGTGAGGCCACTTTACCAGCCGCCTTTGGGTGAGCTGTGATCTTCTGCTTTGGGCCTGCTTAGGCCTTTATAGCGATTTGGCCGAGATCTTTTGGTGTCGACCAACTTTTACCAGAAGTCGGTCATTTTGACGTCATCCAACCTGGACAGTTTAACTCGGTCAGGGTATGAACAGGTACGTCATTGAAAATTTTGGAAAATGGGTGAACATTCATGTGTAAATTGCTTTAACCATATGCATCTGTCATAGAAAAAGAAAAAAAATAAATAAAAAAATAAAATAAAATAACAAAAAGGGGAAAAAAGATTGCCCCAAAGAAAAGAAAAATGAATAAGTAATGTATATGTGATTTGAATGAGAACCAATGCATGAATGTGTGTAAAAAGAAAGTAACGGGTAGTTAGAATGCACCTTAGTGATTAGGTTGATATAGGTTGGGTGGGATACTTAAGCTAATCAAAGATTCAATTTATTAGTCCACATGACCATATTCATCCTACTTTAACCTTAACCGCATTACAACCCTAAGAAGTCCTCATGATATTTGCATACATGCATCAAGTACTTGTTGATTGTTAGATGAAGAGCAAATCATAGAAAGCATGATTAGAGGAGACTTAAGTGATTAAACCCTAAACATTGAGCAATTAGAGTGTATACACATTCAATGAAGGATTCGATTGCTCAATTCTATGTCTCCACCTCCTGTTTTGTGTTTTCTTGCAAGTGGTTTCATTTTAAAATTCAAATCAATTCTTTGGATTTTTTTTTTATCACATTGCACTATTTCTTTGTTTTAGCCCTAACTATCTATTTTATTTGATTGTAAATTGTTTGCTTGTTTTGCCAAATCAATAGGAAATTGTAGCATAGATAGAAGTAGGTAACATTTAGTGTAGTTGCATGCATGTAGGTAATTTCATTCAATAAGTTGCTTACCCTTGTATGCTTCTCCTTTGATTATGGTTAGCATGAGGACATGCTATTGTTTAAGTGTATGAAAATTGATGAATCCATATTTGATGATAAAATTTGGCTTAAATTGAGTGGATTTCATCATATAAACTCACACTTACTCACTTAAATAGCATACTTTTGTGATTTCTCTCTAAATTGCACCTAAATGTGAAAACATGCTTTTTTATGCCTTAATTGATCAATTTAATTTCACTTTTTATTTCATTCGATGTCTTGATCTATTTTGTTGAGTAATTTAAGGTCAAATAGGCAGGAATGACTTGGTAGAAGTGGAAGAAAAACATACAAGATAGGAGAACACATGAAGAAACAAAGGAGAAGAGCACACCAATGTGTGCGTATGCACACCTTCCTATGCGTACAGGCAAGATGATATTCAGCCAGTGTGCGTATGCACAAGTCCTGATGTGTGACTTCATTAAAAAGTCACGTGGCTCGCAATTTTGGAGGCCTTTTAGCCCAATTTTGCAAGGTCTGAAGCTGAAATGGAAGGGCTAACATGGGGGAAACATACCATATCTTACATACACCATATTAGATAGTTTTTAGAGAGTTTTAGTATTAGTTTTCTTAGAATTTTCTCTTAACTCTCTTAGGGTTTAGTTAGGGTATATATTAGAAGTTTACGTTTTCCATTTTGTTCTTGGATTCTAGCCTACCTCCATTGTAAGTAATACTCAAATTTCCTTTTGATTATACTACTTTTATTACACTTTCTTATAGTCAAAATTACACTATATATATATATATCTCTTTTGAATCTTTGAGTTCTTGGTGATGAAATTGATGCTTATTGGTTATTATATGTTTGGTTGAGTTGCCATTGTTGATTTTGTTCATTGGTTGATTATAGTTTCAAATATTTTTGCAATTTTACTGTGTTTGGTCATTATGCCCACCAAGTATTTATGAAAATGTCAATTTCGAATATGGAGTAGATTTTCACTCCTTGACTTGGGTAAATAGATACATAGGATACTAGAGTCATAATGTCCGATATTTAGTGGTGATTTTGGGTTGTTATTTGCCCTTGTTTCTACTAACACTAGCTTTTTACTAAGTTAATTAGTAAGTTAGCTAGTAGTTGTGGATCAAGGACAATTATGCTCACTTGACTTGCTCTCGATGCTAAGGGTTGACTAACTGAGATTAACTCATTGTAATTGGCATAGTTGTGGTTATGACAAGGAAAGGATTCCTTAATCCCCAACCCCAAGCCAAGGTTCCTCCTATGCATTGAACCACATTTTCACTAGTTTTGATCTTGTTCTCTTCTATCTAGCATTATTTGTTCTTTAATTCATTATTAGTTCATTATTTGTGCTATTATTGCTTAGTTACTATTATTCACTTGCTTGCTATTTTTAGTTCCTATTAATTTATTGTTTGAGCTATTGATTCTTTAATTCCTTTAATTTCCACTAAATTCTTGGAAACCCCAATTTTACAACCAAACTTGTGCACTCGTAATTGCTAGTTCTGTGGGAAGACGACCCGAAAAGTGAAACTCCCAGGTATTTGAATTGAATTGTGACAATCTTTACTCTAAATTTGATTTGGGTCAATTGTTAGTTTCGAACTATACTAGCAATGCTATTTTTATTGCTAAGAAATTCGAAACCGACATTCGATCCGCATCACACCGCTTGGGTGTCCGTGGCAAAGCCAATCATAGCTAGAAGGATGGAAAGGCTTATGCTGAGCCCAGGACAGAGGAGACCACCAAGGAGAAGAGAGCCAAAGCAATCAACACTTCAAGAAGGAGGGAAGGAGCAAACCATAACCAAATCCTATAGCAACAACCACAATAAATGCATCAATTTGACATGAGCCAGATTCAAAGTGTCCTAGAAAGTATCTCTCAACAACACATGCAATTTTAGGAACAACAAGCTCAGCAGCAAAGGGAGTTCCAATAAATTATGCAAGAACAGCAAACTTACTATCAAAGAGAGCAGCAAGCACAACTACAACAAATGCTTGAGCTACAAAAGAAACATCATGGAGAGTTCCTGGAGCATAAAGAAAAGGCAGAGAAATGCTTTACTAAGAATTTTGGGTATAGAGTTAATGTGCAACAAAAGTTAAACAATGTCTGTAAAAGATTGAGGACTTTGAACCCAAGTCTCAAGTCATATAAAAAGATAGCAAGAGAAATTAAAGCAGACATAGCAAAGCTAAATAGCAAATTCTAGAGGAATTTGATAAGGGTGAAACCTTCACAAGGTGTCCAGTCTATGCAAACGGATAAAGAACCAATGCAAGATGATAGTGAAGAGGAGGAAAAGGATGATGATGAGGATGGCCCATGAATAAGTTAAGGTGGTGAAGTTCTTTTCTTTATGTTATGCTTTATGAATTTCAATAAAGAACGTATGTATGATGTAAGAACCGGAGTTTTTCATGTGAAATCATTTTAATAAACTAATTTTTAGTGCTCAGAATAGATTCAAAATTTAGAAGTTTTAATTTTAAAATAAAAAGGTGAAATTTGATTTCAATGAATTTTTTTGAGTTGGAAAATGTATCTTTTTCGAAAAGTTTTTGTAAAGATGCGTACTGATGCCTAAGCTGGCAGTACCGGCTCTAGTCTGTCCAGTACCGCCTATTTTGGAAAATAAGATTTTGAAAGTTGATTTATTATTTTGAAAAGATAAAAGTAATTTAGAATCGAAGACCGGGCACTAATCTTAAAGGTTTTGGCCCAAAGTGGCCCAAACGGACCAAAAATGCTAACGGGTTGGACTGGTCCCAAACTGGGCCCAAGCCCAACAAATATATGTATCATTTAATGAGCTTTTCAGCTCATTTTACCCAAATTAAGAGATGGGAGGCACTGATGAGAAGAGAGAAGAGAGGAGAAGGGTTTTACTATTCACCTCCACTTTCTGGGAGCCATAACTTGAGCTACAGAACTCCGATTGATGAGCCGTTTGTAGCCACGCAAAGCTATTGACGAGATCTTTGTTTCCATCTAAGAAAACCTGGTAAAAAATTACGTCTCGATCCCCAGTTTCTAGCCCTAGATTTCTGCATTTTTGGGTTATGGTTTTTTAGTAGGTTTTCTGGTTTTGGTTGTTTAGGTGACCTCTAGTAGCAGGTAATTGTTGGGAATCGGCCAAGGTATGGTTTCGGTTTCTTTTATGTAATATGTAATATTTCTAGAAACATAGGCTAGTTGACCTTAAGATAGCTTGAACGATGTGATTGTATAATTAATTGTATATAAAGGTATTCTTGATGATGGATTGGATGTAGGATGAATGAGTTTGAATGTGACAATATACATATTGTTAGATGATGATTATTGATGAGTTGTGTTGATGGGTGTTGAGATTTGAAGATGGATGTTGATGATGATTTTGATTGTTGGTTATTCTGGTTGATGATGATTGTAGAGAATTATTGGTGTTGATGAGTTTTATGATGGATTTGGTTAATATTAGATATTATTTAGTGATGATTACTGGAATTGATGAGGATTTGTTTTGGTTGTTGGGGTTGTTGTTGGTTGGTAATGATTATGAGTGTGGATTTATGATTGAATTGGAAATTATAGATTTGGTAGTAATATATGGTGTAATGGTTTGAGTAATTTAGGTGTGAAATTGAGGAGAATGATATGAAATGGTAAGATGTTAGATGTGGTAGTGTTTTATAATGATTGAGCAAGTTTTCTTTTGGTTTTGAATTGAGAGTTGGTTAAAAATTGAGATTTTGTGGATTTTGTTAAAAACTGGTTTTTAGTGAATTTTGACGGGTCATAACTCGTCCCTTATTAAGCACGAAATCGTGATTGTTCATTCCTTGGTAACGGCGCCAAAAACTTAATATGCACATTCATAATCTTAGTTCTTTTTCACAACTTCGCACAACTAACCAGCAAGTGCACTGGGTCATCCAAGTAATAAACCTTACGTGAGTAAGGGTCGATCCCACGGAGATTGTTGGCTTTAAGCAAGCTATGGTCATCTTGCAAATCTCAGTCAGGCGAATTCAAATGGTTATGGTGAATTGATAGTTAAAATATAATTAAAATATAAAATAGGATAGAGATACTTATGCAATTGATTAGTGAGAATTTCAGATAAGCGTATGGAGATGCTTTTGTTCCTTCTGAACCTCTGCTTTCCTACTGTCTTCATCCAATCATTCATACTCCTTTCCATGGCAAGCTGTATGTTGGGCATCACCGTTGTCAATGGCTACATCCCGTCCTCTAAGTGAAAATGGTCCAAATGCGCTGTCACCATACGGCTAATCATCTATTGGTTCTCGATCATGCTGGAATAAGATCCAGTGATCCTTTTGCGTCTGTCACTACGCCCAGCACTCACGAGTGTGAAGCTCGTCACAGCCATCCCTTCCTAGATCCTACTCGAAATACCACAGACAAGGTTTAGACTTTCCGGATCTCAAGAATGGCCGCCAATAATTCTAGCCTATACCACAAAGACTCTGATCGTAAATCAGGAGGCTAAGAGATATGCATTCAAGCTTGCTTTCATGTAGAACGGACGTGTTTGTCAGGCACGCGTTCATAAGTGAGAATGGTGATGAACGTCACATAATCATCACATTCATCATGTTCTTGTGTGCGAATGAATATCTTAGAGAAGAAATAGGCTTGAGTTGAATAGAAAAAGAATAGTACTTTACATTAATTCATGAGGAACAGCAAAGTTCCACACCTTAATCTATGGTGTGTAGAAACTCTACCGTTGAAAATACATAAGAACAAGGTCTAGGCATGGCCGAATGGCCAGCCTCCCCAAATGGCATATGAATTCGAAAATAGGGAAAAAGACCGATCCCTGATCAAGGATGATCAAAAGATGATTTAAATACAATAGTAAAAAGTCCTATTTATACTAAACTAGTTACTAGGGTTTACAGAGATAAGTAAATGATGTAGAAATCCACTTCCGGGCCCACTTGGTGTGTGCTTGGGCTGAGCATTGAGCTTTCATGTGTAGAGACTCTTTTTGGAGTTAAACGCCAGTTTGTAGCCTGTTTCTAGCATTTAACTCTGGTTTGCAACCTATTTCTGGCGTTTAACTCCAGAATAGGGCAGGGAGTAGGCGTTTGAATGCCAGTTTGCGTCGTCAAAACTCGGATGTCTTCTTTCCAACGCAATTGAGAGCGCACCAATTGGGTTACTATAGCTCCAGAAAATCCATTTCGAGTGCAGGGAGGTCAGAATCCAACAGCATCTGCAGTCCTTCTTCAACCTCTGAATCAGATTTTTGCTCAAGTCCCTCAATTTCAGCCAGAAAATACCTGAAATCACAGAAAAACACACAAACTCATAGTAAAGTCCAGAAATGTGATTTTTGAATGAAAACTAATAAAATTATATTAAAAACTAACTAAATCATACTAAAAACTATGTATGGCCCTAAGCACTTTGTTTTCCAGTATTACCACCGGATACATAAATGCCACAGACACATAATTGGGTGAACCTTTTCAGATTGTGACTCAGCTTTGCTAAAGTCCCCAAATAGAGGTATCCAGGGTTCTCAAGCACACTCTGTTTTTGCTTTGGACCTCGACTTTAACCGCTAAGTCTCAAGCTTTTCACTTGACACCTTCACACCACAAGCACATGGTTAGTGACAGCTTGGTTTAGCCGCTTAGGCCAGGATTTTATTCCTTTGGGCCCTCCTATCCACTGATGCTCAAAGCCTTGGATCCCTTTTACCCTTGCCTTTTGGTTTTAAGGGCTATTGGCTTTTTCTGCTTGCTTTTTTTTCTTTTTCTTTCTTTTTTTTGCCTTCTCTTTTTTTTTCACAAGCTTTTCTCTATTCACTGCTTTTTCTTGCTTCAATAATCATTTTTATGATTTTTCAGATCATCAAATAACATTTCTCCTTTTTCATCATTCTTTCAAGAGCCAACAATTTTAACATTCATAAACAACAAATTCAAAAGACATATGCACTGTTAAAGCATTCATTCAGAAAACAAAAAGTATTGTCACCACATCAAAATAATTAAACTAGTTTCAAGGATGAATTCGAAATCATGTACTTCTTGTTCTTTTGTGATTAAAAGCATTTTTCAATTAAGAGAGGTGATGGATTCATAGGACATTCATAGCTTTAAGACATAGACACTTAAACACTAATGATCATATAGTAAAGACACAAACATAAATAAAACATAAGGCTCAAGAACTGAAAAATAGCAAAATAAGAACAAGGAGATTAAGGAACGGGTCCACCTTAGTGAGGGTGGCGTCTTCCTCTTCTTGAAGAACCAATGCTGCTCTTGAGCTCCTCTATGTCTCTTCCTTGTCTTTGTTGCTCCTTCCTCGTAGCTCTTTGATCTTCTCTAATCTCATGGAGAATGATGGAGTGCTCTTGGTGTTCTATCCTTAGTTGTCCCATGTTGGAACTTCATTCTCCTAGGGAGGTGTTGATTTGCTCCCAATAGTTTTGTGGAGGGAAGTGCATCCCTTGAGGCATCTCAGGGATTTCATGGTGAGGAATTTTCTCATGCTCTTGTTGAGGTCCATGATCTCTTGTTTGCTCCATCCTTTTCTTAGTGATGGGCTTTTCCTCAGCAATGAGTATATCTCCCTCTATGTCAATTCCAACCAAATTGAAGAGGTGGCAAATGAGGTGAGGAAAGGCTAACCTTGCCAAAGTGGAGGACTTGTCAGCCACCTTGTAGATTTCTTGAGGTATAATCTCATGAAATTCCACTTCCTTCCCAATCATGATACTATGGATCATGATGGCCCGGTCTATAGTAACTTCAGACCGGTTGCTAGTAGGAATAATTGAGCGTTGGATGAACTCCAATCATCCTCTAGCTACAGGCTTAAGGTCTGGTCTTCTTAATTGAACTGGCTTGCCTCTTGAGTCAACTTTCCATTGAGCTCCTTCCACACATATGTCCACGAGGACTTGGTCCAACCTTTGATCAAAGTTGACCCTTCTAGTGTAGCGGCGTGCATTTTCTTGCATCATTGGCAAGTTGATACACCAACCTTACATTTTCCAGACTGAAATCTAAGTATTTCCCCCGAACCATTGTAAGCCAGTTCTTTGGGTTTGGGTTCATACTTTGATCATGGTTCCTAGTGATCCATGCGTTTGCATAGAACTCTTGAACCATTAAGATTCCGACTTGTTGAATAGGATTAGAGAGAACTTTCCATCCTCTTCTTCTAATCTCTTGTCGGATCACCGGATACTCGCTCTTTTTGAGCTTAAAAGGGACCTCAGGGATCACCTTCTTCTTGGCCACAACTTCATAGAAATGGTCTTGATGGACCTTTGAGATGAATCTCTCCATCTCCCATGACTCAGAGGTGGAAGTAATTGCCTTCCCTTTCCTCTTTCTTGAGGTTTCTCTGGCCTTAGGTGCCATTGATTGTTATGGAAAAACAAAAAGTAATGCTTTTACCACACCAAACTTAAAAGGTTTGCTCGTCCTCGAGCAAAAGAAGAAAGAAAGTAGGAGAAGAAGAAGAAAAGGGAGGAGATGGAGTGAAAGAGTGTATTCGGCCAAGGGGGAGAAGTAGTGGTTGTGATGTATGAAAATGGAGTAGTGTTAAGGGGTTTATATAGGGGTGGAGGGAAGGTTAGGTTTTGGCCATTAGGGTTGGGTTTGGGAGGGAAAGGAATTTGAATTTGGAGGTAGGTAGGATTTATGGGGAAGAGGTAATAAGGTGATTGGTGAAGGGTATTTGGGGAAGAGGTAATAAAGTGATTGGTGAAGGGTATTTGGGGAAGAGTGTTATGAGAAGGTGTGAAGAGGAGAGAATAAAAGGTGTGGTAGGTGGGGATCCTGTGGGGTCCACAGATTCTGAGGGGTCAAGGACTTAGCATCCCTGCTCCAAGTAGGTGTGCAAAATGCCCTTAGAATGCATGTCTGGCGTTAAACGCCAGCTTTTCTCCCATTCTTGGCGTTAAACGCCAATTTCATGCTCTGTTCTGGTGTTAAACGCCAGTCTGGTGCTAGTTTCTGGCGTTTAATGCCAGTAAGCTCTTCCTCCAGGGTGAGCTGTTTTTAATGCTGTTTTTCATTCTGTTATTTATTTTTCAGTAGTTTTTGTGACTTCACATGATCATCAACCTAAAGAAAACATAAAATAGAAATGGAAAATAAATATATATAATTAAATAACATTGGGTTGCCTCCCAACAAGCGCTTCTTTAATGTCAATAGCTTGACAGTGAGCTCTCATGGAGCCTCACAGAAAATCAGAGCAATGTTGGGGCCTCTTAACACCAAACTTAGAGTTTCAATGTGGGGGTTTTGTTTGACTCTGTATTGAGAGAAGCTTTTCATGCTTCCTCTCCATGGTTACAGAAGGAGAACCTTGAGTCTTAAATACAAGGTAGCTCTCATTCAACTGAAGGACCAACTCTCCTCTGTCAGCATCAATCACAGCTTTTGCTGTGGCTAAGAAGGATCTGCCAAGGATGATGGATTCATCCTCATCCTTCCCAGTGTCTAGGATTATGAAATCAGCAGGGATGTAAAGGCCTTCAACCTTTACTAACACGTCCTCTACTAGTCCATAAGCCTGTTTCATTGATTTGTCTGCCATCTCTAATGAGATTCTTGTAGCTTGTACCTCAAAGATTCCCAGTTTCTCCATTACACAGAGTGGCATGAGGTTTATCCCTGACCTAAGGTCACACAGAGCTTTCTCAAAGGTCACGGTGCCTATGGTACAAGGTATAAAGAACTTTCCGGGATCCGATTTCTTCTGAGGCAATATCTGCCTCATTAGTGCACTCAGTTCATTGGTGAGCAAGGGGGGTTCATCCTCCCAAGTCTCATTACCAAATAACCTGGCATTCAACTTCATGATTGCTCCTAAATACTTAGCAACTTGCTCTGCAATGGTGTCTTCATCCTCTTCAGAGGAAGGGTATTCATCAGAGCTTATGAATGGTAGAATGAGGTCCAATAGAATCTCTAGGGTCTCTGTATGAGCCTCAGATTCCTTTGGTTCCTCAAAAAGGAACTCTTTTTTTTCCAGAGGACGTCCCAAGAGGTCTTCCTCACTGGGATTTACGTCCTCCTCCTCCTCTGGGCATTCGGCCACACCACGTAAGGTTATGGCCTTGCACTCTCTCTTGGGATTTTCTTCTATATTGCTTGGGAGAGTACTGAGAGGAGTTTCAGTAATCTTCTTACTCAGCTGACCCACCTGTGCCTCCAAATTTCTAATGGAGGACCTTATTTCATTTGTGAAACTTAGTGTGGTTTTGGATAGATCAGAGACTATGGTTTTCAGGCTAAAATGGCTCTGTTCAGAATTCTCTGTCTGTTGCTAAGAAGATGATGGAAAAGGCTTGCTATTGCTAAACCTATTTCTTCCACCATTATTATTGAAGCCTTGTTGAGGCTTCTGTTGATCCTTCCATGAGAGATTAGGATGATTTCTCCATGAAGGATTATAAGTGTTTCCATAGGGTTCTCCCATGTAATTCACATCTTCCATTGTAGGGTTCTCAGGATCATAAGCTTCTTCTTCAGAAGATGCCTCTTTAGTACTGTTGGATGCAGCTTGCAATCCATTCAGACTCTGAGAAATTATATTGACTTGCTGAGTCAATATTTTGTTCTAAGCCAATATGGCATTCAGAGTATCAATTTCAAGAACTCCCTTCTTCTGAGGCGTCCCATTGTTCACAGGATTCCTCTCAGAGGTGTACATGAACTGGTTATTTGCAACCATTTCAATGAGTTCCTGAGCTTCTGCAGGGGTTTTCATGTGAAGAGATCCTCCTGCAGAATGGTCCAATGACATTTTGACAACTCAGAGAGACCATCATAGAATATACTTATGATGCTCCATTCTGGAAGCATGTCAGTAGGACACCTTTTTATCAGTTGCTTGTATCTTTCCCAAGCTTCATAGAGGGATTCTCCTTCCTTCTGTTTGAACGTTTGGATTTCCACTCTAAGCTTGCTCATCTTTTGAGGTGGAAAGAATTTGGCCAGGAAAGCACTGACCAGCTTATCCAAGGAGTTCAGGCTATCCTTAGGTTGTGAATCCAACCATGTTCTAGCTCTGTCTCTTACAACAAAAGGGAAAAGCATAAGCCTATAGACCTCGGGATCAGCTCCATTGGTCTTGACAGTGTCATAGATTTGTAAAAATTCAGCTAAAAACTGATGAGGATCTTCCATTGGAAGTCCATGAAACTTGCAATTCTGCTGCATTAGAGAAACTAATTGAGGCTTGAGCTCAAAATTGTTTGCTCCAATCGCAGGAAGTGAGATGCTTCTTCCATAGAAGTTAGAAGATGGTGCAATAAAGTCACCAAGCATCTTCCTTACATCTCCACCATTGTTATTATTTTTGGCCATGTCTCATTCTTTTTCGAAAATTTTTGTCAGGCTTTCTCCAGAGAGTTGTGCTTTAGCTTCCCTTAGCTTCCTCTTCAGAGTCCTTTCAGGTTCAGAGTCAGCTTCAACAAGAATGTTCTTATCCTTGTTCCTGCTCATATGAAAAAGAAGAGAACAGAAAAGAAAATATGGAATCCTCTATGTCACAGTATAGAGATTTCCTTTTGTGAGTAGAAGAAGAGAAGAGAAAAAAAAATTCGAACACAGGGGAGAAGAGGGGGTTCGAATTATAAGTATAAGAGAAGTGTTAGTAGATAAATAAATAAATAGAAAGAGATGAGAGGGGAAAAAATTCAAAAATTAAAAATAAAATGAAATAAAAATATGTGATTGAAATTGAAAAAGATATGATTGAAATTTAATTTGAAAAAGATTTAAAAAGGTAATTAAAAAGATTTGATTTTTGAAAATTAAAGTTGATTACTTGACTAACAAGAAACTACAAGATAGGATTTTAAAATTTAAAGAATGAACCTTTCTTAATAGGCAAGTAACAACTTGATATTTTTGAATCAAAATATTAAAAGTTAGCAATGAATTCAAAAATATGAAACAAAAATAAAAAAAATATTTTTGAAAATCATTTTGAAAAAGTTTTGAAAAGATAGGATTTTTAAATAGAAAATTTTGACTTGAGTAATAAGAAACAACTAAATTTTAAAATTTTTTGACTAAATCAATTCAAAATTTTTGCAATTTATGAGAAGAATAAGGGAAAGATATTTTTTTTATTTTTGAATTTTTATGAAGAGAGAGAAAAACAACAAAAAGACTCAAAACATGAAAATTATAAATCAAAACACACAATGCATGCAAGAACACTTTGAATGTCAAGATGAACACCAAGAACACTTTGAAGATCAAGATGAACACCAAGAACTTGTTTTTGAAAATTTTTTTAAGAAAAAGAAAACATGCAAGACACCAAACTTAAAAAATTTTACTCTATAGACACTAATAATTCTAAAATGCATATGAAAAACAAGAAAAGACACCATAAAAGAAAAATTTAGAGATCAAACAAAGAAATTCATCATGAACAACTTGAATATCATGAAAAACAAATGCATGAGTTTTCGAAAATTTTAATGAAAAATTAAAGTTTAAAAAGATGCAATTGACACCAAACTTAAAAATTGACACTAGAATCAAACAAGAAACATCAAATTTTTGGTTTTTTTATGATATTATTATAATTTTTTTTGTATTTTTTTTCAAAAATTAATTTGAAAAAGAAAAATAAGGATTTCAAAATTTCTAATGAGAATTCCAGGAATCATGCAATGTTAGTCTAAAGCTCCGGTCCAGGAATTAGACATGGCTTACTACTGATGCGTATTTTCGGAAAACGAAGAACGAATTCCAAACACACAAAACTAACCGGCAAGTGCACCGGGTCGTATCAAGTAATAAAACTCACGGGAGTGAGGTCGATCCCACAGGGATTGAAGGATTGAGCAACTTTAGTTTAGTGGTTGATTTAGTCAAGCGAATCAAAAGTTGATTTGAGTGGTTTGTATTCGACAGAAGCTAAATTGCATGAAATTTAAAAGGGAGAAGGGTAAATTGCAGAAAACTAAAGAGCAGAGCAAGTGAATAAGCTAAATCTTAAAGAACAAGTAATGTAAATTGCAGAAACTTAGATTGCAAGAAATGTAAATTGCAGAATCTTAAAGTGCAAGAAATGTAAATTACTTGAATTATAAAGGGGATTGGGAAGTGGGTTTGCAGAATTAAACAAGGAAAAGTAAAATGCAATAAACAGAAAAGTAGAAGACGACTTGAATTAAACCGGATCTTAAACGGAAATGAGAGAAAGCTTGGTGTAGCAATAAAATAAAGAAATTGAAATTTAAAACTGTAGATCTCAGGACTCAAGAGACTAGATAGCTGAGTCTAGATCTCACTGCCTTCCTAGATCCAGCAAGAACAATTGCAAAGGAAATGAAGAAGTGTAAATTGCAGAGCAAACTTTTGCTCAAACGTTGGCCCCCTTGTAAATGTGTGTGGCGCCAACGTTTGAGCAAAAGTTTGACCTCAAACGTTGGCACAAGCTTTTTCCTCCAGGGTGTGCAAGTGTGGCGCCAACGTTTGAGCAAAATTTTGACCTCAAACGTTGGCGCAAGCTTTTTCCTCCAGGGTATTGATTTTGTGATGCCAACGTTTGCCAAAAAGTTTGAGGCAAATGTTGGCTCAAGCTTTTCTCCCAAAAGTTTGAGCTAAAGTTTGAGGTCAAACTTTTGCTCAAGCTTTTTTCCTCTGGAGTGTTTTCAACTCAATTGAAAGTTTGAGCTAAAGTTTGAGGCAAACTTTTGCTCAAGCTTTTTGTTCTCTCTTGCTCCTAGCCATTCCTTCTTTCTTCAACCTTCTTCAAAACTCTTTTCACCTATCATCAATCAACCAAACACATCAAAGCTTTGCTCAAAATCATCCACAGGCATATATTCTAAGGTTCAAGCTATTGGTGTCTAGCTTTGTTTCTTTTTTTTTCTTTTATTCTATTGCCCATTTTTGGCTTTTTCTTTTCTCTGTTTGTTTTTCTTTTTAACCAAGGACTTTTATTTGATTGAGATTCATAGACAGTAGGCCACTTTCTACTTAGAAGGAGACATCCTAGTTCTCTTATTCACTAAAAGTGAGCTATCATACAATCACACACACATACCACCACTTACTTTTATTGTACTTCTATCTAACAGAGAACCATCTTACTTCACATTCAAACATTTCTTTTATTGAATTGAAATTGCAGGGGATAAAGCATGCTTTTTGTTAAGTGAAAGTAAACACACAAGCACACATTTAGACTAGCTTACTTATTTTAAGGGAAACAAACATAATACAAAGACTATTAAACTAACAGTTACTGTTAAGATGGGCATATTCACACTTCCAATTTAGAGCAATTCAATGCTGATGGAGTTAAGTGACAATACAACCTCTTGGTGGCTTCTTCTTCTTCTTTCTCTCAGCTAATGGTGTGTAGTCCTCCCAAGAGAGTGATTGAATTCCTGCAGAGTTAATGGAAGTTGCTTGTTTCTCAAGCCCTTAGATGACTGGTTAGTGTGCAAGACTTTCTTGTAGGCGTTTGAACTTACTTTGATGTGTGAACACCAAACTTAGCCCCTTGCCATGTTTTTTATGTATTAAAATAACCATATGTGAAAGCCTAAGTCTTTGCTAAAGGTATTAAAACTAGAAATAGACAATGATTAAATGATTTATCAGATTGCTTGGAGCTAGTAACCCTTTGTGCAGAAGGTAAGAATGTGCTTTTAAATGAGATTTTGGTGGAACACCAAACTTAGAATCCTTTATTCTCCCTTAAATTATTTTAGTGTGAAACACCAAACTTAGCTCCTTGCAATGCACACCAAATATTCAACATTTTTATTGAAAAGACTATGAAAAGAAAACTACCTCTGGTTGGGTTGCCTCCCAACAAGCGCTCTTTTAATGTCACTAGCTTGACATCTTGTTCTTTGATCATGGAGGCTGATAAGCATAGTGCCTTAGCTTTTCTCCTTTTACTGTGAACTTCCTTCCGGTCTCCTCTTTGATGATTTCTAGGTGTTCAAGTGAAAGGATCCGGTTCACAGTATAACATTCAGATGATTGTGGGGACACCTTCATTGGTTGGGTGTTTAACACTACTTTATCCCCTGGCGAAAAGCCTTCAGTAGGGATCTTCTTGTTTCTCCACCCTCTTGGCCTCTTCTTCTTTTCTTTCTCAAAATATACTCCCTGCCTTGGTGGTTCCTTTTCTGAGATGTTGAATTTCTCATCTGGAGGTTTTGGATCCAGTTCCTCATTGATTTCTTTGGTTTGTTGCACCATCTCTACTGCTTTCAAGCATGGATTTAGAAGTCTTGGAGCTAACTCATTGATTACCTCCTTCAAATTTTGATCTCTGGCCTTATCCTCCGTACACTCTTTTTCTTGAGTGGGCTCATGTGGGGTTTTGAAAACATGGAATGCTAGGTGCTCATCATGCACTCTCAACAACAATTCTCCTTTTTCAACATCTATCAATGCTCTGCCCGTAGCAAGAAAAGGCCTCCCCAGGATGATGGGAGTGTTAGGGTCTTCCTCTATATCCAGGATGACAAAATCAACTGGGAGAAGAAATTTTCCCACTTTTACCAGCACATTCTCTACAACTCCAAGTGCTTGTTGAATGGACTTGTCAGCCATTTGAAGAGTTATTCGAGTGGGTTTCAGCTCAAAAATTTTAAGCTTCCTCATAAGAGATAGAGGCATCAAGTTTATACTTGCACCAAGGTCACAGAATGATTTCTCAATAGTTATGTTTCCTATGGTACAGGGTATATAAAACCTTCCAGGATCATCCTTCTTTTCTGGTAGACCTCTTTGAAGAATAGCACTACACTCCATTGTCATTTCAATAATCTGTCCTTCCTTCAAGGGTCTTTTCTTTGTTAGCACTTTTTTCATAAATTTGGCATATAATGGCATCTATTCAAGTGCTTCTAAGAAAGGAATATTGATGCTGAGTGTCTTGAATATGTTTAGGAACTTTGATTATTGCTTATCCTTATTTTCTTTTTTGAATCTTTGAGGATATGGAAGTTTCGGGATATATGGCTTCATCCCTTCCTTCTTTTCTTGTAGTTGTGTTTCAGGGATGTCCTTATCTCTCTTTGAGCTTTTTGCATTCTTGGTCTTTCTATCCTCTTCACTTCTCTCTTCTATCTCTTCTTGTGGAACTTGTTTGTTGTGTTCTTCCTGATTGATGGCTTTCTTCTCACTTTCCACTATAATTGCTTTGCATTCCTCCCACTTTGTAGCTTTTCCTTTGTCCCTTGAGTGGTCTTGAGTGGCACTAGGGGATACATTTGATTGCTTCTCATCCATCTCTGCAATTTGTTTAGCCATTTGTTCCATATGCCTCTCAAGATTTTTACTTGTTATGGCTTGATCCTTCCGTGCTACTTCTTGATCTTTTCTTGCTGCTTCTTGATCTTGTCTTGCCATCTCTTGATTTTTCATGAGTTTCTCCATCATTGTCTCTTGGTGCTTCATCATCTTTTCCATCAATATCTCCAAGTTGGAGATCCTTTGAGTGTCTTGTGATGTTTGTGGCTGGTTGTGGGGTGTTGAAGGTTGATGGTAGGTGTTTTGGTTAGTGGTTTGGTTATTGGGTGGACAGTAGCTAGAATTTGGGTGGTTGTTTTGGGGTTTTCTATATGGATTGGGGTTAGTGTTTTGCTGGTGGTGGTTTTGGTTGTTTCTTGAGTTGTTTTGGTTTGAATTTCGTTGCCATGGTTGCTGGTTTTGAGTGTGGTTATCTCCCCATCTTATGTTTGGATGGTTCTTCCAGGATGGATTGTAGGTGTCACCATAGACTTCATTTTGGCCGGAGCTTTGGTTATGCACATATTGAGGTTGTTCCTGCTGCTGATCTTGTTGGTTTTCTTCATTTTGCCCCCATTTGGTTGATGGTTGGCTTGTATTCACTGCTGCAACTTGCAAGCTATCAATCTTTTTAGCCATCTGCTCAAATTGTTGTTGAATCTGCTCCGGCATTATCGAAACAACAATAATTTGTAACTGTCAGGATGTACACCATTGGTCTTCACTGTGTTACATATCCTCAGGAAGGTGGATAGGTGATGGTTTGGATCTTCCAAGGGGCCTCCTCCATAAGAATAGTTGTTTTGCACCAAGGTGATGAGTTGGGGCTTCAATTCAAAGTTATTTGCATCGACATTTGGGGTAAGGATGCTACTCCCACAATGCCTTGGATTAGCAAATGTATATGAAGCCAAGACTCTCCTCTGGGATTGACCATTGTTGTTGGCCATTCTCATTGGTGGATTTGTTGGATTTGTTGAGTGTTCATCCAATTCATGATATTCTTCATCTGATTCTTCCTCTCCAGCAACATTTTTTTCTCTTGCTTCTCTTCTTAGCCTTCGGAGGATTCTTTCGTCAGTTTCATGAAAGGTAGGGATCTCTCTTCTTGCATCTGACATACAAGCAAAACACAAGAATCACACAATACCAGAAAAGCAATAACACTTCAATCCATGGCTGAAGTGAAATATTAGTTAGCTTAGGCAAAAATTCAAACAGTTAGCGTGTTAGTCAAAAATTAGAGAAACAGAAAAGAAAAAGTGCTTGATCTAGATCTCCACTTCACGTAATCATTGTCAATCTATTTCAATCCCCGGCAACGGCGCCAAAAACTTGATGCGTATTTTCAGAAAACGAAGAACGAATTCCAAACACACAAAACTAACCGGCAAGTGCACCGGGTCGTATCAAGTAATAAAACTCATGGGAGTGAGGTCGATCCCACAGGGATTGAAGGATTGAGCAACTTTAGTTTAGTGGTTGATTTAGTCAAGCGAATCAAAAGTTGATTTGAGTGGTTTGTATTCGACAGAAGCTAAATTGCATGAAATTTAAAAGGGAGAAGGGTAAATTGCAGAAAACTAAAGAGCAGAGCAAGTGAATAAGTTGAATCTTAAAGAACAAGTAATGTAAATTGCAGAAACTTAGATTGCAAGAAATGTAAATTGCAGAATCTTAAAGTGCAAGAAATGTAAATTACTTGAATTATAAAGGGGATTGGGAAGTGGGTTTGTAGAATTTAAACAAGGAAAAGTAAAATGCAATAAACAGAAAAGTAGAAGATGACTTGAATTAAACCGGATCTAAAACGGAAACGAGAGAAAGCTTGGTGTAGCAATAAAATAAAGAAATTGAAATTTAAGGATTTGGAGTGCATACATCGATGCGCACGCATCCCCCTTGTAAATGTGTGTGGCGCCAACGTTTGAGCAAAAGTTTGACCTCAAACGTTGGCGCAAGCTTTTTCCTCCAGGGTGTGCAAGTGTGGCGCCAACGTTTGAGCAAAAGTTTGACCTCAAACGTTGGCGCAAGCTTTTTCCTCCAGGGTATTGATTTTGTGATGCCAACGCTTGCCAAAAAGTTTGAGGCAAATGTTGGCTCAAGCTTTTTTCCTCTGGAGTGTTTTCAACTCAATTGAAAGTTTGAGCTAAAGTTTGAGGCAAACTTTTGCTCAAGCTTTTTGTTCTCTCTTGCTCCTAGCCATTCCTTCTTTCTTCAACCTTCTTCAAAACTCTTTTCACCTATCATCAATCAACCAAACACATCAAAGCTTTGCTCAAAATCATGAGTTTGTTATTCTTTCATAATTTATGACAATTATAGCATAAAATCTCATGAAATTGCATTAATTCATACATGGTTGATTGAATCAAAGGAAACATGGAAATCTACCCAATTGGCTTGCTTATGGCTCAAGAAAGTGCATAAATCAATTGAAAACAAAAGAAAAAGGCTAGTGAAACTAGGCTAAGATGACTTGTCATCAACTACCCAGCCAAGCTTTCAGTGAAAGCTCCGGTCCAAAACACTAGACATGGGCAATGGCCAGCCAAGCTTTAAGATACAAATCAGGCATACAACAACTGAATTGATGAGAATAAAAAAAACTCTTGTGATGATGAGTTGAAACCTCGGTCGCTTCACAGCCAGCCAGACTTCAACAGATCATCATGAAACTCTAGAATTCATTCTTAAAAATTCTGAAGCCATAGAATAATTTAATTTTTTTTAATTTTTTAAAGTTTTTTTTCGAAAATAAAAACAAAAACAAAAAGCTTAAAATTAAAATAAAATTACCTAATCTGAGCAACAAGATGAACCGTCAGTTGTCCAAACTCGAACAATCTCCGGCAACGGTGCCAAAAACTTGGTGCACGAAATCATGATTGTTCATTCATTGGTAACTGTTCCGAGGGTTACCTAAAACTATAGGTCGATCTCGGATGAGATCTTCTGTACTGGTCGGAGATGACGTGTCCGGCTGGCTGGTTGCGGCCGGAGCTGTTGTGTCCGACTTGTTGGACTGACTGCACCTCTGATCCTTGGTCACCGGAGGGTGGGGGGTACCTACAAGAGACTCTGATGCTTAAGTTAGCACGATGCTTAAGTTAGCACGGGTATTAAGCAGGTTTATTGTAGAATCAGATTATGAGTTATACCTGGGTGCTCCAGTGTATTTATAGTAGTGTGGGCTGACCTTTCTGATAAGATAAGTTAGTTATCTGATCTTATCTTATTTCGAGTGAAGTCAGCTTATCTTCAAGGGAACCGCCTTTATCTCTATAGGCTTGGATTGCCTTTGAATTTGGGTCGTGTTCCTCTATTTGGGCCCTTTATTGGGCTTTCCTGTCGATTTGGCCGACCTCTTTCAGAAAAGGTCGGGTAGCCTGACCTGAAGAGGTCGGTCGCCTTGTCACCAATCATCCCAGGTCGGATAACTCGACCCAGGGTATGAACAGTGCCCCTTCTTGAGCTCGGCCTTCTTTTTTGAGGTTGAGTCCTTGACTTCGGTCCTTCTCTAGTGAAGCTGAACTCAAGCATTTTGTCGATTCCTTTATAGCAGCTTTTGAATGGAGAACATTTTTCCTCAAAAAGCCGCGCTTTTATATCAGCACTTTGGGAACGTGCGAGGGTTTAATACCTTCATTAATTGGTATTAATTGCCCCGTTTTTCCTTGTGGCCTTTTATTTTGAATTTGCGATCAGAAAATGGTTTCCCTTCTTCGCTCCTCTTCGTAACTTCTTTCGTTCTCTCGCTCTCTGTCCTTTGCCTACATTTTGCTTTTCTTGCGTTGCGGCGTCATTCGGCGATTTTCTGGGTAGTTTCCATATTTACGTCTTCATTTTCCCTCAAAGCTTCTTTCTTCTCCAGGTTAGTTCCATTCGCATTTTCTTTTTCTTTCGTTGCTTTGGCTTTGTGATGAAGTTTTGATTTTGCTTTAGAGAAAATTTGGATCTTTTTGTTTTTGTCGCACCTAATTGTTGTTGAAATGTGTATTCTGGAAGTTTTTTCATCTTCTGCATGACCTTTTTTGCCTTTCCTGTTGCTTGATATTTTTAGGGCTTTACATGTTCTGTTGTTTCTGTCTGATACCGATACCCAGAAAATCTGCATCTTTCCTTGCATTATTTGAAGATTGCTTTTTGTCTGATTCTGAAAAAAGGTTGCGCCTTTGATGGTTTCTACTTGGCGTGCTTGATGTTTGGGGATGCTTTTTGTTAGTAGACTGTAAGGCCGTGATTTTGATGACTTTTAAAAATGCTTGCTGTTTGAAGTCTTCTTTTCTTGTTTGAGAGATGCTGGGGTGCAAGCTGTTAGATTTTTCCTGAAAAACCTGCTTTGTTACTGCCTCCAAAGGATGCCCCAGGACTTTGGTTTGAGTCTTGGGGTTTTCCTTTTCTGTTTATTCGCCTGTATCGTATTGATCGAGTTGTTTTATCCCTTGTCCGAGATGTTTTTAGTAATCCCCTCTTCTTTTCTTATTGTAGGATTAGTTGGCCTCATGTCTTCTCGCCATAACATTGTAGAGATGTCTTCCAGAGTTCCCGAGGGGATGTCCGATTGGCTGGACTCCCTTATTTTGATGTGTGTTTCTGTTGTGGATGCTAAATTTTGCATAGAGCTGAGGAAGCGTCATAGGATTTGTGGTAACAGTGCCTGGGAGAGGGATTATGAGCTTGTTGCTCCTGATTCTGATGAGAGGGTTTGTTTTCCGACCTCCATCGAGGGAGAGCGTCCCTTTTTCTATGCCTATGAATATTTCTTCAGTCAGCTGGATGTTACTTTTCCTTTTACTGCTTTTGAGACCGACCTGTTGTGGTCGTGTAATATTGCCCCATCCCAGCTTCACCCGAATTCCTGGGATTTTATCAAAATTTTTCAGCTACTTTACCAAGAGTTAGGTGTAACACCTTCTCAGGCTCTCTTCCTTTATCTGTTTGTTTCCGCCAAGCCTGGTGGCTCTTCGAAAAAGAAAGCTTCCTGGGTTTTGTTTAGCTCTGCCCAGGGCCATAAAGTGTTTGCTATGTATGATGAGTCCTTTAAAGATTTCAAGAATTACTTCTTTAAGGTTCGTGCTGTCGAGGGGGCACGCCCCTTTTTTCTTGATGAAAATGATGAGCCTTCTTTCCCTCTAGAGTGGCAGAAGGATGTGAGAGTGTCTCGCTATTCCTGGGATATGCTTGACGATGTTGAGCATGCTTTTGTTGTTGTCGTTGAGGATTTATGGGGAGCAGCACCCCATCTTGATACAAAAAGGTTTTTGAGTGACCCATCCCTGGTCCGGGCTATTTTGGGTATTTTCCTGACTTGTTTCTATATTTGTTTCTTAGTTTTGGCTTCCTCATCTTGTGATTGTAACCCTTTACTGTGGCTGATTTTGTGTTTGCAGAGATGTCAAAAAATAATGAATCCATGAAGGCCTTCAAAAGGGCAAAGAAGGCGACTGCTGCTTAGAACATCTCGGCCAAGGCGGCCGGGGAGGGATCTTCCCAAGTGCAAGTGAAGGCACCTGTGCCGAGTTCTCCTGGACCGAGGAAGGTGATCCCTACTCCTCGGGTTTGTCTGGCTGACCCTCCACCAACTTCTACTCTAGTTTTGGTGCTCCTCCCGGCAAGAAACAAAAAATAGCTGAGCCTTTCAACCTTGGTGCTCCTGACTTTAATGCAATTGAATTTGTGGATCAACAAATCGGCCCCTACGGTGCCCTTCCTATGGACTTCATAACTCGAAGTAGTGTTAGAATGGCGTATATGGGGGCTGCCCTATACCGAACTGCTCAAAATCTTCCTCTCCATGCCACCAAAGCCTTTATGGAGGAGGCTAAATAGGAGTTTGATCGGATGAAGGGCTTGAAGGAGGAGCTTGAAGTAAAGGTGGCCAAGTTGGAGAAGGATCTGGAGAACGAGAAGGCGAGTTCGCTTTCTCTGGCTGCTTCTGTAAGGCTGGCCGAGGACACTGCACTGACGTATAAAGACAGCTATGTTACATCTTATCGGGAGGGAATACGTCTGAAGGCGGAGTTGGAGAATGGTCGAGCTGATTACTCCGAGCTCCAGGGTCATCTTGTTGGCAGCGTAACTGCTGCCTATGAGAACCTGAAAGAGCAAGTTCGGATTATTGCTCCCGAGGCCGACCTTACTCTCTTCAGCTTGGATAATGTTGTTAGGGATGGTAAGATTGTCCCTGATGACGAGGATGAGGATGATGTCGATCCCCTCCCTGTGTCTTCTGCCAAGGTGTCTGCTCCTGCTGTTCCTCCTGCCGAGGTCGGCCCTCCCGCTTCTGATCCTGACTGCCAGATCTTAAACCGGGATGATGGTACTGTGGATGCTGTGCCTATTCAGACTCGCCCTCCTTCACCCCGTACTGATGCTACTCAGAAAGCTTCTGATGTTTAATTGAACTTTTTATCTTGAATGTGTAGATAGCCCGGCTTGTGGGCTTTTAACTCTTTATTTTGTAAATTTCCTTTTGCTAACTGTTGACACTTGTTTAGTTGCTTATTTAGCAACTTTAGGCTAAAAAACAAGCAATAGCTTTCAAGTTCTTGGGGCTGATTTGGGTAGCCCCTTTGAATTTGTTTTCATCACAACTTCGCGCCTTTAGTATCACGTCGATCTTTATCTCGTCTAGGCACTTTTTCTAGGCTTTTGGTATTTTTGTGACTTTGATTCCTTTGAGGCAACAAACAAAAATCCTATTTTGTTTGGACCTTTTGTGAGGTCTCGGCCAGGTATTACTTTTTGTAGCCTTTCGTACTTTACGTGGGTCGACTTCATCATGTCGGATCCTTGAAAGTTACTTTTGTAATCCTCTTTTTTAGACCTTGTTCAGGTCTCTTTCAGAGATTACATTTATAACTTTTGTGTTTTGGGCTGACTTCGTCATGTCGGATCAAGTTATTGTGTAATCCTCTTTCTTGGACTTTGTTCAAATCTCTTTCAGGGATTACTTCTATAACTTTATGTTTTGGGCCGACTTCGTCATGTCGGGCCCTTCTAAGTTACTTTTGTAATCCTCTTTCTTGGACCTTGTTCAGGTCTCTTTCAGGGATTACTTCTATAACTTTATAGTCGGGCCCTTCTAAGTTACTTTTGTAATCCTCTTTCTTGGACCTTGTTCAGGTCTCTTTCAGGTATTACTTCTATAACTTTATGTTTTGGGCCAACTTCGTCATGTCGAGCCCTTCTAAGCTGCTTTTGTAATCCTCTTTCTTGGACCTTGTTCAGGTCTCTTTCAGGGATTACTTATATAACTTTATATTTTGGGCCGACTTCGTCATGTCGGGCCCTTCTAAGTTACTTTTGTAATCCTCTTTCTTGGACCTTGTTCAGGTCTTTTTCAGGGATTACTTCTATAACTTTATGTTTTGGGCCGACTTCGTCATGTCGGGCCCTTCTAAGTTACTTTTGTAATCCTCTTTCTTGGACCTTGTTCAGGTCCCTTTCAGGGACTACTTTTTATAACTTTTCATTTTGGGCCGACTTGTCATGTCGGGCCCTTCTAAGTTAAAGTAATCCTCTTTAATAGGGTTGGCCAGACCTCTTTTCAGGGTTTACTTATAACTTGGGTTGACTTGGTCCGACTTCTTAACGTCGGCCAGTCTTTAAGTTATTATTTAGCAATCCATAAGACCTCGTCAGGTTCTTTTTCCGGATCACTTTCGATAACTTCCTACATTATTCTGTGTTCATCTTTGCCAATTTGTAGAAGGTGGTTGCTATCTTTAGATCGTCTTTTAGGTGAATCGCGTTTTCACCTTTATCGGACGATTGTCTTTATCGTGATCGCGCAGTGAAATTGTTTTTCACTTTATGCTGATCTGTTGCTTTATAATCGGACGATGAATGCTTCAGATTAATGCATCTTGAAGACTTGTAGAATATCTAAAATATATTTTATTCAAAGGAAAGTGCAAATATATACATGTGGGAATTCATCCCTTTAAGTCAGATAGTGTCTGAGTCTTAACTTGGTGCCTCATTAAAAAACCTTTTCAGGAAAAAGAGTGCATCTAGTAGTGAGATCTTTACTTTTCTAGTTGTAGTACCTTCTTAGGTTGCAGGCGTGCCATGATCTAGATCTGAAGTTGGGAGTTTGCTCCCTCATTGTAATGAACCACTCTAGGCGATCCTTCCTCAATCTCTACTGGGATCATTGCTTCTATTCCGTATGCTAACCGGAAGGGGGATTCCTTTGTGGTGGAATGTGGCGTCGTCCGATACGCCCATAGAACTTGTGGAAGCTCTTCTACCCAAGCTCCCTTTGCGTCTTGTAATCTCCTTTTTAACCCGGCCAATATGACTTTATTGGCCGCTTCGGCCTGTCCATTGGCTTGCGGATGTTCAACGGAGGTGTACTGGTGCTTTATGTTCAAGTCGGCTACTAATTTTCTGAATCCTGAATCTGTGAATTGAGTTCCATTGTCTGTGGTGATGGAGTGTGGAACCCCGAACCTTGTGACCATATTTCTATATAGAAATTTCCGGCTTCTTTGAACAGTGGCGTTGGCTAGGGGCTCTGCCTCGATCCACTTTGTAAAATAGTCTACCCCTACTATGAGGAATTTAACTTGTCCTGATCCCTGGGGGAAGGGTCCGAGAAAATCAAGTCCCCATTTTGCAAACGGCCAAGGTGAAGTTACACTGATGAGTTCTTCTGGCGGGGCGACGTGAAAGTTGGCATGTTTCTGACATGGTGGACATGTCTTTACAAATTCTGTAGCTTCTTTCTGTAGAGTTGGCCAATAAAATCCCGCCCTGAGTACTTTTTTGGCGAGAGCTCATGCTCCGAGATGATTGCCGCAGATGCCACCGTGTACTTCCTCTAGCACTTCCTTCGTGTTGTTGGTCGGCACACATTTTAGTAATGGTATTGAGATCCCTCTTTTGTATAGGATGTTGTTTATGATAGTGTAGTACTGTGCCTCCCTTTTTAACCTTTTTGCCTCCTTTTCTTCTGCGGGGAGTGTTTCTGTTTTGAGGTAGTTAATTATGGGGGTCATCCATCCTTGGTCCTGACTTGTTACGGCTAGGACTTTTTTCCTCTTCCAAGAGTGACGGGTTCTGTAGCATTTCCTGGATGAGGCTTCTATTGTTGCCCCCTGGTTTGGTGCTGGCTAGTTTTGAGAGTGCATCAGCTTGGGTATTTTGTTCACAGGGTATGTGGCAGATCTTGTATTCCCCGAGTTGTCCGAGCTATTCCTTGGTTTTATCCAAATACTTTTTCATGGTGGGATTTTTGGCTTGGTAGCTCCCGGTTATCTGTGAGGTGACTACTTGTGAATCGCTGTAAATGTTGAGTTTTTGAGCTCCAACCTCTTTAGCCAGCTTCAAACCAGCTAATAACGTTTCATATTCCGCTTGATTGTTTGAGGCCGGGAATCCGAATTTAAGGGAGAGCTCAACTTGAGTTCCTTGGTTGCTTTCTATTATAACACCTGCGCCGCTTCTAGTCTTATTTAAAGAACCGTCCACATAGAGATTCTATTATGTGGGGATTTCCGGGGCATCTGTGAATTCTGCGATGAAGTCGGCCAGATACTGTGATTTGATGGCCGTCTGAGCTTCATATTGGAGGTCAAACTTGGATAATTCGACTGCCCATTGTAAAATTCTACCTGCTAAATCTATTTTCGGCAATATTCCTTTTATGGGCTGGTTAGTTCGAACCTTAATGGTGTGAGCCTGGAAGTATGGGCGAAGTCGTCGAGATGTTAGAACGAGAGTATAGGCAAACTTTTCTATTTTCTGGTAGTTCAACTCAGATCCCTGTAGCGCTTTACTAATGAAGTAGACGGGTTGTTGCCCACTTTTGTCTTCTCTGACTAGTACTGAGGCTATTGCCCGACTTTCTACTGCAAGATATAATATGAGCGGTTCTCCTTTTCGTGGCCGAGATAGGATAGGTGGCCGTCCCAAGAAATCCTTGAAGTCTTGGAAGGCTTGTTCACATTCTGTTGTCCATTCGAACTGATTTCCCTTCCTTAAAGTAGCATAGAAGGGGAGAGATCTTATCGCTGATCCTACTAAGAACCTGGATAGGGCGGCCAATCTCCCGTTGAGTTGCTGTACTTCTTTGACACAGGTTGGGCTTTTCATGTTGAGTATGGCTTGACATTTATCTGGATTTGCTTCAATTCCTCTTTGTGTGAGCATGAAACCTAAAAATTTGCCTGTTTCTACTGCAAAGGTGCATTTTGCGGGATTGAATCGCATGTCATGCTTCCTTATAGTGTCAAACACCTGAGCCAGGTCGGATAATAATGTCTCTTCACTTTGTGTCTTTATCAACTTGTCGTCCACATAGACTTCCATGATTTTCCCGATGTGATCTGAGAAGACTTTATTCATTAGCCTTTGATAAGTAGCTCCCGCATTCTTGAGACCGAAAGGCATCACAATGTAGCAGTAGTTCACTTTTGGCGTTAAAAACGAAGTCTTTTCTTGATCTGGTGGATACATGGGGATTTGGTTGTATCCCGAGTATGCGTCCATAAACGAGAGGTGTCTATATCCGGAGGAAGCATCGACCAGAGCGTCGATACTTGGGAGTGGGTTAGGATCTTTTGGGCAGGCTTTGTTGAGATCGGTGTAATCGGTGCACATTTGCCACTTCCCCTTTGATTTTCTTACCAAGACGACGTTGGCTAGCCATAGTGGGTACTTGACCTCTCTTATGAATCCTGCCTCCAGTAATGCTTGTACCTGTTCTTCCACAGCTTGGGATTGCTCTGGCCCAAGTTTTCTTCGTCTTTGCTGTACTGGCCGAGATCCTGGATAGACTGCCAAATTGTGGCACATTAGCTTGGGGTCTATGCCTGGTATGTCTGCGGCTTTCTATGCGAAGAGATCGACATTATCTCGTAAGAATTATACCAGTAATTCTTTTGAGTCTCCTCTCAGGATCGTGCCGATATTAGTCGTTTTGTTCGAGGTGTCTCCGATCTGAACCATCTCTATCTCACCTTCTTGCTGCGGACGGAGTTCTTCTCGTCTCTGAACTCCGCCAAGCTCAATTGTGTGAAACTCTTCTCCTCTGCCTCTGAGATTTAGACTTTCGTTATAACAGCGGCGTGCCATCTTTTGGTCTGCTTTTATGGTGGCTATCCCCTCTGTAGTTGGGAATTTCATGCATAGATGTGGAGTCGAGACTATTGCACCGAGTTGATTTAGTGTTGTCCGGCCTATTAGAGCATTGTAGGCTGAATTCACGTCGACCACAATGTAGTCTACTTTGAGTGTCCTGGATTGGTTCTCTTTTTCGAAGGTTGTATGTAGTGATACGTATCCTAGCGGTTGTACCGGGGTAACTCCCAGTCCGAACAAACTGTTCGAGTACACCTTAAGCTCCTTATTTTCTAGGCCGAGTTTGTCGAAGGCAGTTTTGAATAGGATGTCGGCGGAGCTCCCTTGGTCTACTAATGTGCGGTGCAGATTGGCGTTTGCCAGTATGATGGTGATGACCATGGGGTCGTCGTGTCCCGAGATGATACCGGATGCGTCCTCTTTAGTGAATGTGATTGCAGGGATATCGGGTGCTTCTTCCTTTCCCTCGACATGATATACTTCTTTGAGATATCTTTTGCGGGATGATTTGGAGATTCCTCCCCCTGCGAATCCGCCGTGTATCATACGGACGTGTCTTTCCGGTGTACGAGGTGATCGCATGGTTTGTCCGGTATCTTCGTCCCTTCGTCTCTTTCTTTGGTCGTCATCTCGGGTGGCTAGAAACCGATCTAGTTTTCCTTCCCTCACCAATTTTTCTATGATGTTCTTTAGGTCGAAGCACTCGTTGGTGGAGTGCCCTCGCACTCGATGATACTCGCAATATTCATTCCGGTTTCCTCCTCCTCTTTTGCCTTTGAGTGGCCGTGCTGGGGGTATTTTCTCCGTATGGCAGACTTCTTTGTATACGTCGACTAGGGATGCCCTGAGAGGAGTGTAATTGTGATATTTTTTATTTTCTCTCCTTGTCAGTCTTCTTTCCTTTTGGATTCCTTGTCTTTATCTCGGTAGGGGACCCCGGATTTTGAGGTTTCTCCTAACCGAGCGTTTTCTTCCATGTTGATGTATTTTTCTGCTCGCTCCTGTACTTCGTCTAAGGAGGTAGGGTACTTCTTTGATATGGACTGGCTAAAAGGTCCTTCTCGTAGGCCATTAATGAGTCCGATAATGGCGGCCTCTGTTGGCAAGCTTTGTATGTCCATGCATGTTCTGTTGAATTATTCCATGTAGTTGCGGAGGCTCTCCCGATCTCCTTGCTTGATCCCTAGTAAACTGGGGGCGTGCTTGGTCTTATCTTTCTAGATGGAAAATCTGGCTAGGAATTTTTTGGCCAGGTCGTCAAAGTTTGAGATGGACCTTGGAGGTAGGTTGTCGAACCATCTGATTGCTGTCTTCGTGAGAGTTGTTGGAAAAGCTTTGCAACGAACGGCGTCCAAGTCGTCGGTGAGGTACATTCTACTTCTGAAATTACTGAGATGATGGTTGGGATCTGTGGTGCCATCATACAAAATCATATCCGGGAGTTTGAAGTCTTTTGGGATTTTAGTTTTCATGATTTCCTTGGTGAATGGATCTTGTTCTTTGTGTGAATTCTTCTCAGGAGTAGTCCGAGGAGCTTTGGATTTGAGATCGGCTTCTAATTACATTAGTTTATCTTCCAATTCTCGATGCCGCCGTACCTCTCTTTGTAGATCCTTTCCGACCTCTCGTTGTTGTTGGGTTTCTTTTTCAAGTTGCTTTAAGCGGTCTTGAAGTGCTGCTATTACCTCCGGATTTGATGAGTTTTTGTCCCTGTTGGATTCCGGAGTATCTTTTAGCGTAGCGTCCGCGTTCTTGTGCGGTGTTCTGTTTTCCAGATCTGAATGTGGTCGTTATCATGGCCGTCCGCCATGGTGTTAGAATGACTTCCAGGTCCCCGGCAACGGCGCCAATGTTCCAAGGGTTACCTGAAACTGTAGGTCAATCTCGGATGAGATCTTCTGTACTAGTCGGAGATGACGTGTCCGGCTGGCTGGTTGTGGCCGGAGTTGTTCTGTCTGACTTGTTGGACTGACTGCACCTCTGATCCTTGGTCACCGGAGGGTGGGGCGTACCTGCAAGAGACTCTGATGCTTAAGTTAGTACGGGTATTAAGCAGGTTTATTGTAGAATCAGAGTATGAGTTATACCTGGGTGCTCCAGTGTATTTATAGTAGTGTTGGCTGACCTTTCTGATAAGATAAGTTAGTTATATGATCTTATCTTATTTCGAGTGAAGTCAGCTTATCTTCAAGGGAACCGCCTTTATCTCTATAGGCTTGGATTGCCTTTGGATTTAGGTGGTGTTCCTCTATTTGGGCCCTTTATTGGGCTTTCCTGTCCATTTGGCCGACCTCTTTGAGAAGAGGTCAGGTAGCCTGACCTGAAGAGGTTGGTCGCCTTGTCACCAATCATCCCAGGTCGGATAACTCGACCCAGGGTATGAACAGTAACGATGCCAAAAACTTAATACGCACGTTCATAATCTTAGTTCTTTTTCACAACTTCGCACAACTAACCAGCAAGTGCACCGGGTCATCCAAGTAATAAACCTTACGTGAGTAAGGGTTGATCCCACGGAGATTGTCGGCTTGAAGCAAGCTATGGTCATCTTGCAAATCTCAGTCAGGCGTATTCAAATGGTTATGGTGAATTGATAGTTAAAATATAATTAAAATATAAAATAGGATGGAGATACTTATGCAATTCATTGGTGAGAATTTTAGATAAGCGTATGGAGATGCTTTTGTTCCTTCTGAACCTCTGCTTTCCTACTGTCTTCATCCAATCATTCATACTCCTTTCCATGGCAAGCTGTATATTGGGCATCACCGTTGTCAGCGGCTACATCCCGTCCTCTCAGTGAAAATGGTCCAAATGCGTTGTCACCGGACGGCTAATCATCTGTCGGTTCTCGATCATGCTGGAATAGGATCCAGTGATCCTTTTGCGTCTGTCACTACGCCCAGCACTCACGAGTTTGAAGCTCGTCACAGCCATCCCTTCCCAGATCCTACTCGAAATACCATAGACAAGGTTTAGACTTTCCGGATCTCAAGAATGGACACCAATAATTCTAGCCTATACCACGAAGACTATGATCGTAAATTAGAAGGCTAAGAGATATGCATTCAAGCTTGCTTTCATGTAGAATGGACGTGTTTGTCAGGCACGCATTCATAAGTGAGAATGGTGATGAGCGTCACATAATCATCACATTCATCATGTTCTTGTGTGCGAATGAATATCTTAGAGAAGAAATAGGCTTGAGTTGAATAGAAAAATAATAGTACTTTGCATTAATTCATGAGGAACAGCAGAGCTCCACACCTTAATCTATGGTGTGTAGAAACTCTACCGTTGAAAATACATAAGAACAAGGTCTAGGCATGGCCGAATGGCCAGCCTCCCCAAATGGCATATGAATTCGAAAATAGGGAAAAAGAACGATCCCTGATCAAGGATGATCAAAAGATGATTTAAATACAATAGTAAAAAGTCCTATTTATACTAAACTAGTTACTAGGGTTTACAAAGATAAGTAAATGATGCAGAAATCCACTTCCGGGCCCACTTGGTGTGTGCTTGGGCTGAGCATTGAGCTTTCATGTGTAGAGACTCTTTTTGGAGTTAAACGCCAGTTTGAAGCCTGTTTCTGGCGTTTAACTCTGGTTTGCAACCTGTTTTTGGCGTTTGACTCCAGAATAGGGAAGGGAGTTGGCATTTGAACGCCAGTTTGCGTCATCAAAACTCGGGCAAAGTATGAACTATTATATATTGTTGGAAAGCCCTGGATGTCTAATTTCCAACACAATTAAGAGCGCGCCACTTAAGTTTCTGTAGCTCCAGAAAATCCATTTCGAGTGTAGGGAGGTCAGAATCCAACAGCATCTACAGTCCTTCTTCAGCCTCTGAATCAGATTTTTGCTCAAGTCCCTCAATTTCAGCCAGAAAATATATGAAATCACAGAAAAATACACAAACTCATAGTAAAGTCTAGAAATGTGATTTTTGAATGAAAACTAATAAAATTATATTAAAAACTAACTAAATCATACTAAAAACTATGTAAAAATAATGCCAAAAAGCGTATAAATAATCCGCTCATAAATGAGCATCACATAATCATCACATTTATCATGTTCTTGTGTGTGAATGAATATCTTAGAGAAGAATTAGGCTTGAGTTGAATAGAAAAACAATAGTACTTTGCATTAATTCATGAGGAACAGCAGAGCTCCACACCTTAATCTATGGTGTGTAGAAACTCTACCGTTGAAAATACATAAGAACAAGGTCTAGGCAAGGCCGAATGGCCAGCCTTCCCAAATGGCATATGAATTTGAAAATAGGGAAAAAGACTAGTCCCTGATCAAGGATGATCAAAAGATGTAAAATAAATCACTAAAAGTAGTTTTATACTAAACTAGTAGCTAGGGTTACATAAGATAAGTAAATGATGTAGAAATCCAATTTCGGGCCCACTTGGTATGTGCTTGGGCTGAGCATTGAGCTTTCATGTGTAGAGACTCTTTTTGGAGTTAAACGCCAGGTTTCATTGAGCGTTTAACTTTGATTTGTAACTTGTTTTTGGCGTTTAACGCCAGAATAGGCAGAAACCTGGCGTTAATCGCCAGTTTACGTTATCTAAACTCGGGCAAAGTATATACTATTATATATTTCTGGAAAGCCCAGGATGTCTATTTTTCAACGCAATTGAGAGCGTGCCAATTGGATTTCTGTAGCTCCATCAAATCCACTTCGAGTGCAGGGAGGTCAGAATCCAACAGCATCTGCAGTCCTTTTTTAGCCTCTGAATCAGATTTTTGCTCAAGTCCCTCAATTTTAGCCAGAAATTACCTGAAATCACAGAAAACACACAAACTCCTAGTAAAGTCCAGAAATGTGATTTTTATATAAAAACTAATAAAATTATATTAAAAATTAACTAAATCATACTAAAAACTATGTAAAAACAATGCCAAAAAGCGTATAAATTATCCGCTCATCGCAACACCAAACTTAAATTGTTGCTCGTCCCCAAGCAACTGAAAATCAAATAGGATAAAAAAAATAAAATATACTATAAATCCCAAAATATCAATGAAACTTAACTCCAATCAGATGAGCGGGACTAGTAGCTTTTTGCCTCTGAACAGTTTTGGCATCTCACTTTATCCTTTGAAGTTCAGAATGATTGGCATCTATAGGAACTCAGAATTCAAATAGTGTTATTGATTCTCCTAGTTCAGTATGTTGATTCTTGAACACAGCTACTTTATGAGTCTTGGCCGTGGCCCTAAGCACTTTTTTTTTCCAGTATTACCACCGGATACATAAATGCCACAGACACATAATTGGGTGAACCTTTTCAGATTGTGACTCAGCTTTGTTAAAGTCCCCAATTAGAGGTGTCCATGGTTCTTAAGCACACTTTGTTTTTGCTTTGGACCTCGACTTTAACCGCTCAGTCTCAAGCTTTTCACTTGACACCTTCACGCCACAAGCACATGGTTAGGGACAGCTTGGTTTAGCCGCTTAGGCCAGGATTTTATTCCTTTAGCCCCTCCTATCCACTGATGCTCAAAGCCTTGGATCCCTTTTACCCTTGCCTTTTGGTTTTAAGGGCTATTGGATTTTTCTGCTTGCTTTTTTTCTTTTTCTTTCTTTATTTTTCGCCTTCTTTTTCTTTCTTTTTTTTCGCATTTTTTTTTCTGCAAGCTTTGTTCTTCACTGCTTTTTCTTGCTTCAAGAATCATTTTTATGATTTTTCAGATCATCAAATAACATTTCTCCTTTTTCATCATTCTTTCAAGAGCCAACAATTTTAACATTCATAAACAACAAATTCAAAAGACATATGCACTGTTCAAGCATTCATTCAGAAAACAAAAAGTATTGTCACCACATCAAAGTAATTAAACTAGTTTCAAGGATGAATTCGAAATCCTGTACTTCTTTTTCTTTTGTGATTAAAAGCATTTTTTTCATTTAAGAAAGGTGATGGATTCATAGGACATTCATAGCTTTAAGACATGGACACTTAGACACTAGTGATCATGTAATAAGACACAAACATAAATAGACATAAAGCATAGTAGACGAAAAACAGAGAAAATAAATAGACAAGGAGATTAAGGAACGGGTCCACCTTAGTGAGGGTGGCGTATTCTTCTTCTTGAAAAACCAATGGTGTTCTTGAGCTCATCTATGTCTCTTCCTTGTCTTTGTTGTTCCTCCCTCATAGCTCTTTGATTCTCTCTAATCTCATGGAGAATGATGGAGTGCTCTTGGTGCTCCATCCTTAGTTGTCCCATGTTAGAACTTAATTCTCCTAGGGAGGTGTTGATTTTCTCCCAATAGTTTTGTGGAGGGAAGTGCATCCCTTGAGGCATCTCCGAGATTTCATGGTGAGAAATTTCCTCATGCTCTTGTTGAGGTCCATGATCTCTTGTTTGGTCCATCCTTTTCTTGGTGATGGGCTTATCCTCATCAATGAGGATGTCTCCCTCTATGTCAATTCCAGCCAAATTGCAGAGGTGGCAAATGAGGTGAGAAAAGGCTAACCTTGCCAAAGTGGAGGACTTGTCAGCCACCTTGTAGAGTTCTTGAGGTATAATCTCATGAACTTTCACTTCCTCCTCAATCATAATACTATGAATCATGATGGCCCCGTCTATAGTAACTTCAGACCGATCGCTAGTAGGAATAATTGAGCGTTGGATGAACTCTAACCATCCTCTAACTACAGGCTTAAGGTCCGGTCTTCTCAATTGAACCGGCTTGCCTCTTTAGTCAACTTTCCATTGAGCTCCTTCCACACATATGTCCATGAGGACTAGGTCTAACCTTTGATCAAAGTTGACCCTTCTAGTGTAGGGGCGTGCGTTTTCTTGCATCATTGGCAAGTTGAACGCTAACGTTACATTTTCCGAGCTGAAATCTAAGTATTTCCCCTAAACCATTGTAAGCTAGTTCTTTGGGTTTGGGTTCATACTTTGATCATGGTTCCTAGTGATCCATGCATTTGCATAGAACTCTTGAATCATTAAGATTTTGACTTGTTGAATAGGATTAGAGAGAACTTCCCATCCTCTTCTTCTAATCTCTTGTCGGATCTCCGGATACTCGCTCTTTTAGAGCTTAAAAGGGACCTCATGGATCACCTTCTTCTTGGCCACAACTTCATAGAAGTGGTCTTGATGGACCTTTGAGATGAATCTCTCCATCTCCCATGACTCAGAGGTGGAAGCAATTGCCTTCCCTTTCCTCTTTCTTGAGGTTTCTCTGGCTTTAGGTGCCATTGATGGTTATGGAAAAACAAAAAGCAATGCTTTTACCACACCAAACTTAAAAGGTTTGCTCGTCCTTGAGCAAAAGAAGAAAGAAATTAGTAGAAGAAGAAGAAAATGAAGGAGATGGAGTGAGAGAGTGTATTTGGCCAAGGGGGAGAAGTAGTGGTTGTGATGTGTGAAAACGGAGTAGTGTTAAGGGGTTTATATAGGGGTGGATAGGAGGTTAGGTTTCGGCCATTAGGGTTGGGTTTGGGAGGAAAAGGAATTTGAATTTGGAGGTAGGTAGGGTTTATGGGGAAGAGGTAATAAGGTGATTGGTGAAGGGTTAAACGCCAGTTTGATGCTTCTTACTGGCGTTTAAACGCCAGTTTGAAGCTTCTTACTGGCGTTTAAACGCCAGTAAGCTCTTCCTCCAGGGTGAGCTGTTTTTAATGCTGTTTTTCATTCTGTTTTTGATTTTTCAGTAGTTTTTGTGACTTCACATGATCATCAACCTAAAGAAAACATAAAATAGCAATGGAAAATAAATAGATATAATTAAATAACATTGGGTTGCCTCCCAACAAGCGCTTCTTTAATGTCAATAGCTTGACAGTGAGCTCTCATGGAGCCTCACAGAAAATCAGAGCAATGTTGGGGCCTTGATAAACCACTATTTTATGGTTTATATTGTGTTTAATTGTGTGATTTTGTCATGATCCTTGCCCACTTATTCATCAATTTAGCATGCACTTAGATTTCCTTCCTAAATTCAATACATGTTTGAAAACTGCTTCCTAGAGACTTAAATTATTTACTTTTAATTCTCCTTTATTCCATTTGATGCCGTGATCTGTATGTCAAGTGTTTCAGGCCTTATAGGGCATGAATGAGATGGAGATTGGAGAGGAAGCTAGCAAAAATGGAAGGAACACAAGAATTTGAGGAGATAACCAGCAAGAAGTGACGCGGTCGCATGGCTCACGCGACCGCGCGAAGGAGCGCAAATCGTAGCGATGCGGTCGCATGGCTTGCGCGGCCGCGCGGATTGGAAAGCGCTAGTGACACGGTAGCGTGGACGACGCGAACGTGTGGAGAGGAAAAAGCGCAAGCGACGCGTCCGCATGAACGACGCGATCGCGTGACATGTGCGATCTGCATAATCTGCAGAATCCACTGGGGGTGATTTTGGGCCTTATTCCGACCCAGTTTTCGGCCCGGAACAGCAGACTAGAGTCAGAGAATATGCAGAAACAACGGAGACATTCATTCAGTAGTTTTTAGATCTAGTTTTTCACTCTCTTAGGTTTTTCTCTCTAGTTTTAGGATTTTAATTTTCAATTGATTTTAGCATTGGAACATTGAGAAGAGTTATTTCCTCATCAAGACATCATCATTCTAGTTTGTTCTCTTAATTTGGTTCTAATCTTCCATGTTCTTTGTTATGTTCAATTTTGTCATTCAGATACTTTTATGATTATTTAATGCAAGGATTATTTCTTTTTAATTCAATTTCAATATCAATAATCATGTCTTCTTTTAATTTCCTTTCATGTGCCATGGATTCTTTATTTACAATGCGTGAGTAGTTCCCTTACTTGATGGGGAGTTGATTAAAAGGAACTCTTGAGTTGGAAGGATTGAAAGAAAATTTGTAATTGGGTTAAATGTTGGATTGCTATCTTGTCACCGACACCAATCCCTTTGAACTAAGTGGGTTGCAACTTGTGAACAGATCTGGCATTCCCACTTGTTTGACTTTCCTTTACCTAGTAAAGGATAACCAAACAAAACAACCATTAATTATAAATTAATCTTACAATTACACCATCAATGAAAGAGATTCCAAACAATCAATTCCCAGTCAAGGCTTTTATTTATATTATTTAAAATTCCTCAATTTAATTCCCAATTTACCTAGCTCAACTTCTTGGAACATCTGATTAATAAAATAGCACACTTTTCTGCAACTCATTGGGAGACGACCTGGGACTTAAAACTCCCAGAAATTTTAATTTAAACTCTTTGTGACATATTTCTAAATTGATAGGCAGATTTTCGGTGAGTTAAGAACTATACTCGCAACGTAACCATTTTAATAAATTTTTAATTCACCAGCTTCTGCTTCCTATCAATTTTTGGCGCCGTTGCCGGGGAGTTGCAATAGAGTGCTAATTTTATTAATTAGAATTTATTTATTTGCATTTTATTTAATTTTGCTACTATGAGCTCCATGTTTCTTCCGTCAAATGACACGTTCACTTCCTGATCCGCGCTTGCTAATATTCGATCCTGAAATTGAAAGGACAATTTCACGAATAAGGCGAGAACAGCGTAGGTTAGCCCACTCTGAGGGCAGATCTGAAAGTGAATTTGAGGAAGAAACCAGCCCCCATTCTACTGATTCGGTTGTTTTACGTGCAGAAAACATGGCAGCTAGAAGAGTTACCATTCAGGAGGAAGGAGCTCCTGATTTTACAATGCAACCGTTTCAAGCGCATCATCCAGCGGTAGCTATGGATTTTGAAATAAAGACCGCACTGCTAAATTTGATGCCCAAGTTTCATGGCCTACCTGCTCAAGAGCCTATTAAGCACTTGAGATATTTCCAGGCATCCTGTTCTACTGTCAGGCATGATGGCACTGATGAAACTTCAATTCTGCTGAAAGCTTTTCCGTTCTCTCTTGAGGGAAAAGCAAGAGAGTGGTACTACACTCAACCTCTAGCAAATGTATCCAACTGGGATACACTCAGAAAGGA
>NC_029789.2:92896787-92941801 GCF_000816755.2 Arachis ipaensis
TGCTCTAAATCGAAGCATCTGTGAGATGACCAACCTGCTGAAGCAAATGCAGTTGAATCAACAAGCTCAGCAAACTCAACCACAGCAAAACCAACAACTAGTCCCAAAAAAAATTTGTGGAATTTATGCTGATTACAGTCATTACACTGATGAATGCCCGCAGCTCCAACAAGAAGACAACATGGTGGCATCCACTCACAACTTCTATGACCGCCCCAACCAAGGGTACAATCAAAGTGGAAATAATAACCATGGATGGCAGGACAATTCAAACCAGAATTGGAGGGACAACAATAATAGAGGAGGCAGAGATAATCAGGGAAATCAGAGGTGGAATAATAACAAAAACAGGCAGCAAAATCAACCTTACCGAGCACCTCACCTGAGGCAAAACCAGGGACCACCGAACAATCAGCAGCAAACCTCTCAATTTACTCATTCTTCTGTATCTTCTAATAAAGATTTATTACAAGCTTTTGAGAAAAGACAACTGGCCATGGAAAATACCATCGTGAACAATATTAACGCCAGTCTGAATGGTTTCACCTCTACTCTGCAAGCTTTTATGTCACAGCTTAGTTCAGCGCAAAATTCCAGTAACCAACCTTCAAGCACCACTGGAATCCCCTCTCAACCATTACCCAATCCAAAGGGAGGCATTAATGCCATCACCCTGAGATCCGGAACCACACTGCAGGAGAGGAATCAAGAGGAACCAAGCTCACTAGAATACGCCTCAGCTGAAGAGGTGGTGGAAATCGAAGATGTTGAAGAGGAAGAGGATATACAGGACATAGCTGAAGAAGAGATAGCTCCACCACAGGAAGAAGCACAAAAAGGCGCAGGCACCACAGAAAATACTACTCCCATTCCATTTCCACAACTTGCAAGGAAGCCCAGGAAGCAGCTGGAACCTGATCCTAAAATGGTAGAAATATTCAAAAAGGTTGAGGTAACTGTTCCCCTTTTTTATGTTATTCAGCAGGTACCTAAATATGCAAAGTTTCTAAAAGACTTATGTATTCATAAAGACAAAATTAACGAATTAGAAACTATTCCTTTAGGTAGTTCTATATCTGCTTTAATGGGAGGATTACCTAAAAAATGTAGTGATCCAGGTCCTTGCATAGTTAGTTGTACCATTGGTGGTGTAGTAATTTATGACTGCATGTGTGATTTAGGAGCATGTGTCAGTATAATGCCTTTGTCTATATATGATGTTTTAAGGCTCCCTCCCTTAAAAAGGTCGGCAGCTCATTTTGTGTTAGCAGATAAAAGCATTATTACAGTGGCTGGAGTTGCTGAAGATGTTTTGGTGAACATTAAAGGGCTCACATTTCCCACTGATTTTTATATCTTGGAGATGCCCCATAATGATTCAGATAAGCCATCATCAATCCTACTTGGAAGACCATTCCTGAAGACATCAAAATTCAAATTGGATGCTTTTTCAGGAACATACTCTTTTCAAATAGATGGCCGCATAGTGATCTTCAATCTAAATGGAGTCATTGACAACCCCTCAGAAGATCGTTCTATCTTTCAGTGTGATGTCATAGACGAAAGTGTGGCTGAAGTTCAAAAAGAAGAGTTTGAAGAGAGGCACACTGGACAAGGTCCAAGTGTGGGGACCCTCTTAACTGACAATGAGGATACTTCGCCATTTTTGCAAGTCCCAGATAATCCAGAGCCTACCCATGATCGAAAGTTAGAATTGAAACCTCTCCCTGCACATCTCAAATATGCTTATCTTGAGGATGAGCAGAAGCTTCCGGTTATTATTGCTAGGGAACTGACTTCTCAACAAGAAGAGTAGTTACTTGATGTACTGAGGAAGCACAAGAAGGCAATTGGGTGGAGTTTGGCAGACATAGTGGGAATTAACCTTCAAGTATGCGAGCACAGAATATTTTTAGAAGAAGGAGCAAGACCTGTCCATCAACCACAAAGAAGATTGAATCCTACCATCTGGGAAGTTGTCAAAAAGGAAGGGACCAGATTATTGGAAGCCGGTATCATATATCCCATTTCAGACAGTGAATGGGTAAGCCCAGTACAAGTGGTGCCCAAGAAATCTGGAGTCACTACCGTGAAGAATGAGCATGGAGAGCTCATAGCAACTAGAGTTCAGAATGCTTGGAGAGTCTGCATTGATTACAGACGTCTCAACCAAGCTACCCGTAAGGATCACTACCCACTTCCATTCATTGATCAAATGCTGGATCGCCTGTCAGGTAAATCACATTATTGTTTTTTAGATGGTTACACAGGTTATTTCCAGATTCATATAGCTCCTGAGGATCAGGAAAAGACTACTTTTACATGTCCTTTTGGGACTTATGCTTATAAGAGAATGCCCTTTGGCTTGGGTCATGCACCAGCTACTTTCCAAAGGTGCATGATGAGCTTTTTCTCTGATCTTATTGAGGACTGTATGGAAGTTTTTATGGATGATTTTAGCGTTTATGGTGATTCTTTTAACCTTTAATTAGATGGATTATCTAGAGTATTAGATAGATGTGTTGATACAAACCTTGTATTGAATTTCGAAAAATGCCACTTTATGGTAAAGCAAGGGATTGTATTAGGACATGTGGTATCTAATAATGGCATTTCTGTAGACCCATCAAAGGTGAATGTTATTTCTAGTTTACCTTACCCCTCTTCTATGAGGGAAGTCTGTTCGTTCCTTGGCCATGCAGGTTTCTACAGGAGATTTATTAAGGACTTTAGTAAGGTGGCACTTCCCTTATCCAGATTACTGCAGAAGGACATTGAGTTCAAGTTCAGTGAAGATTGCAAACAAGCATTTGATAAGCTGAAGACTGCTCTAACTCAAGCCCCAATTGTAAGAGGACCCGACTGGAGCCAGCCGTTTGAAATCATGTGCGATGCTTCCAACCATACAGTAGGAGCAGCGCTGGCTCAGCGTGAAGGTAAGGATCCTTTTGTTATTGCCTATGCGTCTAAGACTTTAGACACTGCCCAGTCCAATTATACTACTACTGAGAAAGAGCTACTTGCTATTGTTTTCGCTCTGGATAAATTCTGAGCTTATTTACTTGGTACAAGAGTAGTAGTGTATTCGGACCATACAGCTCTAAAGTATTTATTAGCTAAAAAGGAATCCAAACTAAGACTTATACGTTGGATACTACTGTTACAAGAATTTGATTTAGAAATAAAGGACAGGAGTGGTAATCAAAATTTAGTAGCGGACCACTTGAGTCACCTTGAACATATTAAGGATGATTCTACTCCTATAGATGATAATTTTCCTTTTGACAACCTGCAAGCAGTATCTGAGGTAGTCCCTTGGTACGCACCTGTTGCTAATTATTTAGTTAGCCGCACATTTCCTCCACATTTCTCTAAACATCAAAGAGACAAGCTGAAAAGCGAGTCTAAATATTATATATGGGATGACCCATATTTATGGAGATGTGGCGCTGACCAGATAATTAGACGATGTGTACCTCAATCAGAATTCCAATCCATTTTAGAGGCCTGTCACTCATCTGAGAGTGGAGGACACTTTGGCCCTCAAAGAACAGCTAGAAAGATCTTAGACTGCGGATTCTGGTGGCCTACTCTTTTTAGAGATGCTGCTGAGTTTTGTAAATCTTGTCACCCATGCCATAAATTTGGTAACATATCCAGGAGGGATGAGATGCCTCAACAATATATGCTTTTCTGTGAAATTTTTGATGTATGGGGCATTGACTTCATGGGTCCATTTCCAAATTCTAGTGGATATTTTTATATATTGTTAGCTGTGGATTATGTTTCCAAATGGGTGGAAGCAATTCCTACCTGCACTGATGATGCTAACACTATTGTTTCCTTTGTGAGAAACCATATTATATGCCGCTTTGGATCACCACGAGCGATCGTGAGCGATCAAGGCACCCATTTTTGTAACAGGAGACTAACAGGATTGATGAAGAAGCATGGGATAATCCATAAAGTTGCAACAGCTTACCATCCCCAAACTAATGGGCAAGCTGAGGTGTCAAACAGAGAAATTAAGCGTATCTTGCAGAAGATAGTAAAGCCTCATAGAAAAGACTGGAGCACCAGACTACAAGATGCACTGTAGGCATACAGAACAGCATACAAGACACCCATTGGGATGAGTCCCTTCCGCTTGGTTTATGGAAAAGCTTGCCATCTCCCAGTTGAAATAGAACACAGAGCCTTCTAGGCAGTTAAGGAGTACAACATGGGAATTGAGAGTGCTGGAGCTGAAAGAAAGTTGCAACTGCAGGAACTGGAGAACCTTTGCCTGAAAGCTTATGAGAACTCCAGAATATACAAGGAAAAGATGAAAGCTGTGCATGATTAAAACATCAAGAAGAGAGAGTTCCAACCTGGAGATTTTGTTCTCCTTTACAAATCTCGACTGAGGCTCATGCCCGGTAAGTTGAGATCAAAATGGGAAGGTCCATACCGAATAGAGAAGGCTGAACCGTACGGAGTTTATTACCTAAGCCATCCTTCAAGCTCTGAACTTATTAAGGTTAATGGACACCGCCTGAAGCTATACCATGGTGAGAAGGTGCAGAAAAATAAGGAGCTTGAGATCTTCCGCCTGGAAGATCCCCAAATCGCAGCAGATTGAGCTATAGGAGCGTCTAACTTACGGACGTAAAAGCAAAGTGCTTGGTGGGAGACAACCCACCGCGGTATGATCGTTCTTTTCTTCACTTTTAGTTTTTCTTCTTTAATAACTCTTCTCTTTATTAGTACTTCCGTGCTCTTTCGTATGCATGTTTTTATACTTCTTATTAAAAAAAAAAAATTTCACCGCGCGACGCGATCGCACCAGCGACGCGTCCGCGTGGCAGGAGGAGTAAAGAAAAAACGAACAGAAAGTTACGCAGGAGGAACGCTGGAATTGTGCCAATGGCACAAATTACCCCACGCGACCGCGTGCCTCATGCGACCGCGTGCCCTGCATTTTTGACGTAAAAGGGTGCGCAATGCTATATTGTGCGAGAGTGGTGCTGGATTGGTGCTGGAAGCACAATCCTTGTCACGTGACCGCGTCGCCGACACGGCCGTGTCAACTATTCTCTGACGCACACTCACGCGATCGTGTGCCCCACGCGATCGCGTCACCCAATTTTGGCAATTAAAATGAATCGAACAGAGAGTTGTGCTGGAGCGAGGCTGCACTCGCGCCAGTAGCGCAACACGGGTCACGCGACCGCATGACTGACGCGATCGCATCATCTTACCTGATGCGCACCCACGCGAACGTGTGCCTTCCGCGGCCGCGTCGCATGCTCCGCACTGCTAAACCTCAATTGCCAACTTATCTTATCTTTCTTTCCTCCAAATCCTAATTTTTTCTTTTCCCTCCTTCTTTCTTCTTCCCCCCACCCCCTTCTATTTCACCTTTCACACTCTCTCTCTCTCCCCCATTAACAAGGTTTTACCTTCTTCTTCCTTCTTCTCTTTTCTATCATTCTTATTATATTATGTATATATTATTATTTTCTTTTTCTTTTCTTTTTCTTTTCAAACTTCTATTTTTCTTTATCCTTCTTTTCCCTTTTTACCTGGTGTTAGAAATTTTTTTTTTGCGTCATTATCCCTCATTATATGCTTGTGACTTGTTACAATTCAATTGACAATTATTACCTTTAAGGGATTGCTTGCATGTTCAATTTCATACTTTTGATATCTTGTTTAACATGCACGCCATGTGTTTGTGAAAATGCCTATATAGCATTATGCACTTCTCTATGTTACTATACTATTCAATGCTTGCTTTTCACAACTTTCCCTTATTATTTTATTAATTGAATTCAATTGTCAATACAAACGTGATGGTTTGTTACAAAGTAATGCTTCGTCTACGCTACTCATGCCTTTGCCTGCATGCCAATAAACCTCTTGCATTCCTTTGTCCTACATGCACTTGCTATATTCCCATTGATGAGCTTTTCACATGTAATCCGGACCATGTGTTAATGCCATTTATCTTTATCGTGCATTGACTATCACTTACAATACCCTCTCCCTTGCTCTATCTCTTTGAATTTAATTCCCTTTCTCTTCCCTTCTTTCAGGATGGCCACCAAGAAAGGAAAAGAGAAAGCTACTTCTAAACCATCAGCAAGAAGAGGAACTAAAAGAGCATTAGTGGCAGAGCCTTCTTCAACCGCAGTCAAGCCCTCGACAAAAAGAGTTAAGAGGATAATAAAGGTTGATGACAAGGAGAAAGCCTTTCCAGCAAAGGACTCTGCGCGATTTCCCAATCGCTACTGTGAGCAGATGTTCCCTATCCTAGCAGAAAGGAACTATAACAATGAATACCTTCTTATCCTCCCGTCCAATATTGCCACCTTTGTTGAGCCGCAAATTGAGCGAAGACAATGGGGTTTCCTACGGAAATAGCCAAGGCAGGTCAATCTTTCTTGGGTAGTTGAGTTCTACTCCAACTTCTACATACCGACCCTGCAGTCTGTTTATGTCCGGCAGAAACAAGTTCCCATCACAGAAGAGGCCATTCAGCAAGTTCTGAGTCTTCCCCCTATTCCTGCAGGAATGGACGCTTTTCAAGAAGCCACTCTTCAGCGCCAGAGATACCAATTTGACTGGGACTCCGTTCTCGGAGTCATTGCATTACCTGGCAGCCGTTGGATCTACAAATACCACCGTACCCGCCCTAAGGAAATCTTGGCTTCCGCACTTACCTTGGAGGCTCACGTATGGGCACAGATCATGTCCCATTACGTCTTTCCAAGCACTCATGAGTCCTCCTTCACTGCAGACATGGCTGTTCTACTATGGTGCATCCTTACAGACCAACCTCTGAATCTTTCAAGACACATCCAGAATGCTATGGAGCATGTACAAATCGCGGGCAACCTACCTTTTCCCGCCTTGGTCTCAGATCTTGTCTCAACAGCTGGAGTCTCCTACAGAGCTGGGGACACCAAAGCCATGTGATGAGCGGATAATTTATACGCTTTTTGGCATTGTTTTTAGTATCTTTTTAGTAGAATCTAGTTACTTTTAGGGATGTTTTCATTAGTTTTTATGTTAAATTCATATTTCTGGACTTTACTATGAGTTTGTGTGTTTTTCTGTGATTTCAGGTATTTTCTGGCTGAAATTGAGGGACTTGAGCAGAAATCAGATTCAGAGGTTGAAGAAGGACTGCTGATGCTGTTGGATTCTGATCTCCCTGCACTCAAAGTGGATTTTCTGGAGCTACAGAACTCAAAATAGTGCGCTTCCAATTGCGTTGGAAAGTAGACATCCAGGGCTTTCTAGAAATATATAATAGTCCATACTTTGGTCAAGAATAGATGATGCAAACTGGCGTTCAACGCCAGCTCTCTGCCCAATTCTGGCGTCCAGCGCCAGAAAAGGATCCAAAACCAGAGTTGAACGCCCAAACTGGCACCAAAACTGGCGTTCAACTCCAGGAATGACCTCTACACGTGTAACACTCAAGCTCAGCCCAAGCACACACCAAGTGGGCCCCGGAAGTGGATTCATGCATCAATTACTTATTTCTGTAAACCCTAGTGACTAGTTTATTATAAATAGGACCTTTTACTATTGTATTAGACATCCTGGATCCTGGATTGTATTTGGATCCTGTGATCTCGTTTTGGGGGCTGGCCATCTCGGCCATGCCTGGACCTTTCACTTATGTATTTTCAACGGTAGAGTTTTTGCACTCCATAGATTAAGGTGTGGAGCTCTGCTGTTCCTCAAAGATTACTGCAAAGTACTACCAGTTGTGAGAAGTTGTGAACCATGGTATTGGCATCATGTTTTTGGCGCCATTACCAGGGAAAGAAAGAGCGATGAATTTTACATAATCAAAGTGTAATCACAATTTCTGCGCACCACCATGCTTCCACGGGATGATCAATATATCCCTCACGGGAAATACCTCAGACTTTTAGCAGCCACTACAAGCCAGCCTACTGAGCCAGTTGAAGATATTCCTTCTTCAACACCACAAGCATCTACAACTGAGAAATTGCTCCAGCAGATAATCGAACGGTTGGATCGGCATGAACTGAAAGCTAAGATAAGAGAGCGCCGTAACGAGCGCCGATTCAAACACCTCAAGGAGCTACTCAAGGGACGCTTCAGAGACTCAGACACCCCGGACTCCACTTCCTTTACTAGCACTGGGAGCCATGATGGTCCCGACTGTGGAGATACTGCTACCAGCCCACCCCTGTTTCTGACAGATGGCACCGAGGACGGTGCAAAGCCTTAAGTGTGGGGAGGTCGGTCAGTACCTGACTTCCGGAGGTAAATTTTCTTCTCTGGCACCAATAACTAGGATATTTTAGTTAGATTTTCTTTCTTTTATAAAATAGAATAAACTGCATAGGTTAGAATAGTTGCATGCATGTTCTACTTGATTGAAGAGACAATAAGTTTCTTTTAAAAAATCTATCTTTGGAACAAAATTTCACTAATTTTTCAAAATTTTTATGATAAATCTGCTTGAGTTGTATTTGGAACATGATGTTTGAGCTAAAGAACACACAACCTGTGAAAGATTTGAGCCTTTATGTAGGGTTACATTATTTAACCATAATCATTTTATTCTTGTGTGTTTACTTCTCTATGATTGTAATCTATATTTTGTTTTATCTTATATGTCCAATATTTATTATATTTACATGCTTGCACATGATTGAGGCCATTATTTGTTTAAACTCACTTATCCAAATCAAGCCTACCCTTCTCAATTACCTTTGTTAACCACTTTGAGCCTTTAAAACCCCATTTGTTCTATATTTTACCACATTACTAACCTTAAGCTGAAAAACAATTGCATATCCTGAATTGAATCTTTGGTTAGCTTAAGATAGAATTGTGTATGCTAATTAAGTATGGGAAATTGTACGAACAAAAGTTGTTGAGGGAATATGTCATGAAGATTTAAAGGGAATTTGGATACCTACTCATGCAAAAATATGAGAATGAAAAAACTACGTGCATTAATAAGCTTTATTTATTTAATAAAAAAAATTAATAAATAAGGGGACAAAAATTACCCCAATGTTAAATTTAGAATTCAAATATCAATGCACATATGATAGAATCAAAATACAAAGTTGAAACATGAGTATGGGTTGAAAAAGGGAATTATGCGTAGCTAAGCATGAATTTAAAAGTATATAGAATATATGTATATTAGGTGAGAGCTTAGGTTAATTAAAGATTCAATTTACAAAGCTCACTTAGCCATATGTATATCCTTACCTGCACCTTGGCCCCATTACAACCCTGAAAAGACCTCATGATGTTTGCATTGGTATATTAACTGTTGTTGATTGGTTAAGAGAAAAACAAAAGTTAGAAAACATGACTAGAGAAGAATAGAGTGATTACCCTATACACTAGAGATTAGAGCGTACATACATTATCAATGAGGGTTCAATGCTTGAATTTTCATGTTTCCTGCTTTCATAAGCTATCTTCTTGCACTTTTATCGGTTTTATTGTATGATGATAGAATTAGTGGAATTTGATTTGTAATTGTTTTGAAAGGCTTATTTACTTTTGATCAAGTGGACAATAATCATATAGTTGCATTTATTTATATACGTAGGATTGCATTGCATTTCATGAGTTTCTGCATGTTCATACTTATTTCCTTGTCTCCTTCAATTTAGCATGAGGACATGCTAACATTTAAGTGTGGGGAGGTTGATAAACCACTATTTTATGGTTTATATTGTGTTTAATTGTGTGGTTTTGTCATGATCCTTGCCCACTTATTCATCAATTTAGCATGCATTTAGATTTCCTTCCTAAATTCAGTACATGTTTCAAAACTGCTTCCTAGAGACTTAAATTATTTACTTTTAATTCTCTTTTATTCCATTCGATGCCGTGATCTGTATGTCAAGTGTTTCCGGCCTTATAGGGCATGAATGAGATGGAGATTGGAGAGGAAGCTAGCAAAAATGGAAGGAACACAAGAATTTGAGTAGATAACCAGCGAGAAGTGATGCGGTCGCATGGCTCATGCGACCGCGCGAAGGAGCGCAAATCGTAGCGACGCGGTCGCATGGCTTGCGCGGCCGCGCGGATTGGAAAGCGCTAGTGACACGGTAGCGTGGACGACGCGAATGTGTGGAGAGGAAAAAGCGCAAGCGACGCGTCCGCATGAACGACGCGATCGCGTGACATGTGCGATCTGCATAATCTGCAGAATTCACTGGGGGCGATTTTGGGCCTTATTCCGGCCCAGTTTTCGGCCCGGAACAGCAGACTAGAGTCAGAGAATATGCAGAAACAACGGAGACATTCATTCAGTAGTTTTTAGATCTAGTTTTTCACTCTCTTAGGTTTTTCTCTCTAGTTTTAGGATTTTAATTTTCAATTAATTTTAGCATTGGAACATTGAGAAGAGTTATTTCCTCATCAAGACATCATCATTCTAGTTTGTTCTCTTAACTTGGTTCTAATCTTCCATGTTCTTTGTTATGTTCAATTTTGTCATTCAGATACTTTTATGATTATTTAATGCAAGGATTATTTCTTTTTAATTCAATTTCAGTATCAATAATCATGTCTTCTTTTAATTTCCTTTCATGTGCCATGGATTCTTTATTTACAATGCGTGAGTAGTTCCCTTACTTGATGGGAGTTGATTAAAAGGAACACTTGAGTTGGAAGGATTGAAAGAAAATTTGTAATTAGGTTAAATGTTGGATTGCTATCTTGTCACCAACGCCAATCCCTTTGAACTAAGTGGGTTGCAACTTGTGAACAGATCTGGCATTCCCACTTGTTTGACTTTCCTTTACCTAGTAAAGGATAACCAAACAGAACAACCATTAATTATAAATTAATCTTACAATCACACCATCAATGATAGAGATTCCAAACAATCAATTTCCAGTCAAGGCTTTTATTTATATTATTTAAAATTCCTCAATTTAATTCCCAATTTACCTAGCTCAACTTCTTGGAACATCTGATTAATAAAACAACACACTTTTCTGCAACTCGTTGGGAGACGACCTGGGACTTAAAACTCCCAGTAATTTTAATTTAAACTCTCTGTGACATATTTCTAAATTGATAGGCAGATTTTCGGTGAGTTAAGAACTATACTCACAACGTAACCATTTTAATAAATTTTTAATTTACCAGCTTCTGCTTCCCATCAGGCCTCTTAACACCAAACTTAGAGTTTGGTTGTGGTTTTTCAACACCAAACTTAGAGTTTGAATGTGGAGGTTTTGTTTGACTCTGTATTGAGAGAGGCTTTTCATGCTTCCTCTCCATGGTTACAGAAGGAGAACCTTGATTCTTAAATACAAGGTAGCCCTCATTCAACTGAAGGACCAACTCTCCTCTGTCAACATCAATCATAGTTTTTGCTGTGGCTAGGAAGGGTCTGCCAAGGATGATGGATTCATCCTCATCCTTCCCAGTGTCTAGGATTATGAAATCAGTAGGGATGTAAAGGCTTTCAACCTTTACTAACACGTCCTCTACTAGTCCATAAGCATGTTTCATTGATTTGTCTGCCATCCCTAGTGAGATTCTTGCAGCTTGTACCTCAAAGATTCCTAGTTTCTCCATTACAGAAAGTGGCATGAGGTTTATCCCTGACCCAGGGTCACACAGAGCCTTCTCAAAATTCATGGTGCCTATGGTACAAGGTATGAAAAACTTTCCGGGATCCGATTTCTTCTGAGGCAATGTCTATCTCATTAGTGCAGTCAGTTCATTGGTGAGCTAGGGGGGTTTATCCTCCCAAGTATCATTACCAAATAAACTGGCATTCAACTTCATGATTGCTCCTAGATACTTTGCAACTTGCTCTGCAATGGTGTCATCATCCTCTTGAGAGGAAGAGTATTCATCAGAGCTCATGAGTGGCAGAAGGAGGTCCAATGGAATCTCTAGGGTCTCTGTATGAGCCTCAGATTCCTTTAGTTTCTCAAAAGGAAACTCCTTTCTGTCCAGAGGATGTCCCAAGAGGTCTTCCTCACTGGGATTCACGTCCTCCCCCTCCTCTGGGTATTCGGCCACACCAAGTAAGGTTATGGCCTTGCACTCTCTCTTGGAATTTTCTTCTGTATTGCTTGGGAGAGTACTAGGAGGAGTTTCAGTAATCTTCTTACTCAGCTGACCCACCTGTGCCTCCAAATTTCTAATGGAGGACCTTGTTTCATTCATGAAACTTAGTGTGGTTTTGGATAGATCAAAGACTATGGTTGCCAGGCCAGAATGGCTCTGTTCAGAATTCTCTGTCTGTTGTTGAGAAGATAATGGAAAAGTCTTGCTATTGCTAAACCTATTTCTTCCACCATTATTATTGAAGCCTTGTTGAGGCTTCTGTTGATTCTTCCATGAGAGATTAGGATGATTTCTCCATGAAGGATTCTAGGTGTTTCCATAGGGTTCTCCCATGTAATTCACCTCGCTATTGCAGGGTTCTCAGGATCATAAGCTTCTTCTTCAGAAGATGCCTCTTTAGTACTGTTGGATGCAGCTTGCAATCCATTTAGACTCTGAGAAATCATATTGACTTGCTGAGTCAATATTTTATTCTGAGCCAACATGACATTCAGAGTATCAATTTCAAGAACTCCCTTCTTCTGAGGCGTCCCATTGTTCACAGGATTCCTCTCAGAGGTGTACATGAACTGGTTATTTGCAACCATTTCAATGAGTTCCTGAGCTTTTGCAAGGGTTTTCACGTGAAGAGATCCTCTTGCAGAATGGTCCAATGACATTTTTGACAACTCAGACAGACCATCGTAGAATATACTTATGATGCTCTATTCTGGAAGCATGTCAGTAGGACACCTTTTGATCAGTTGCTTATATCTTTCCCAAGCTTCATAGAGGGATTCTCCTTCCTTCTGTCTGAAGGTTTGGATTTCCACTCTAAGCTTGCTCATCTTTTGAGGTGGAAAGAATTTGGCCAGGAAAGCACTGACCAGCTTATCCCAAGAGTTCAAGCTATCCTTCGGTTGTGAATCCAACCATGTTCTAGCTCTGTCTCTTACAGCAAAAAGGGAAAAGCATAAGCCTGTAGACCTCGGGATCAACTCCATTGGTCTTGACAGTGTCACAGATTTGCAAGAATCTATTAATATATAATAAGTATGTAGTGGGTAGTTGGTTGTTTGACACGTGTAGCTTCATATACTCGATGAGTGGTAGCTTCCGTTGCTTGACAGGTGGCTTTGTTGTAACTGAATAGGATTTGTGAATAAAGAAGGACCAACCAAGCGCGGTTAAATCTGCTTTTCTGGTGTTCAAAATTTTAAAGTTCCCTATATAAGGGTGTCATAGTCAGTACATGATAAACTGCTTGAACAAATAATTTTACATAGCATATACAAAAAAACTGCTTGAACAAATATTTCGTATAAGAATGGCAGAGGTATTTGATATGTTAATGGGTGTGAATGCAAGAAAACTCGAATGGAATTTTCAGGTTTATGTTGTCCATCTATGGGAAGTTCCAAATAGATTCAATGAAAAAGAGATCAATGGCATAGAGATAGTTCTTCAAGATATTCAGGCAAGTTTGTTAAACTTTCATATATATCTATTAGTTTGTAAAATTTTTTTTTGAACTTTCTTGACATTATGCCTGTATGATCTTTAGGGTGGAAGGATCCAAGCCTCAATCCCTAAACCTCTACTAAAGAAATGGAGAGGTAAGATTGTTGAGTTCAAGATGTACATCATGACCCATTTCATTGTGGTCGACAAGAAGGAAAAAATCAAGACAACCAACAATAGATGGTCCTTAAGTTTTTCACATAGGACCACAGTTCAGCCAGTTTCTAAACCAAGTTATCCTCTTGAAGCATTTAGCTTTAAGCCCATTCCGGAGCTGCTTGCTGCTGACAAGCTGGAAGATTCAGTTCTAATCGGTAAGAGTTTACGTTATCAGTTATATTCAAATAAATTGCAAAATCAAACCAAGTTGTGTTAGTCATTTATTTTCATATCAACTTCAAATGCGGTGTAGATGTCATAGGGGAAGTGGTTTGCAAGGAGGATCCAAGAGAACTCATAACTAGCAAAGGAAGAGAGACTAAAAGATTGGCTGTCATTCTTGAGGACCTTGAGTGAGACAATATGATTCCAGGTTCATATATTATTAAACATAAATTATTATATCACTAAGGAACCTTCTTATATTTGTGAATGTTGTTCAGAAACAATAGTATTAGTTGTGTGTTGTTTGGAGACATGGTTGATTAGCTTTTTCCATATCTTGAAGAAGGGAGGGTTGAGCCATTGATAGTTATGGCACACGTTTTTAAACCCAGCAGGTGGAACGGTATATGTCTATATCATTATGTGCTTTTTAAGGTTAGAAATTATTTTCATCAAAATGATATGTTCATATGACTCACTGTAAACCGAATTTGTGGCAGGAAAAACGTCAATGCAGAGTCATTTTGATATATCAAAGTTACGTATTAACCCTGATTTGGATGAAGTCAAAGATTTCCGTAACAGGTTAGTTTGATATGCAGTTAGTTTGTATGCAACAAAACCTTAAAGAATAAGATTTTTATCTCTGAATCTTGAGAATATGTAGGAGGCTTTCTGGAAAGCCGTCTAACTCGACCAGGATAAGTCAAGTTACATTGCATGGTCTGCGATCTAGTGCAGACGAAATAAAAAATGGAGATGTCGTGGTCAAAACAATAGAAGAAGCCCTGAGCTCTTCACAGGTGAAGATAATATATAACAGAACCTATCTTATGAAAAAATAGCACTGGCTAATAAGTTATTTTTTGGTTAATTTGTTTTCAGGAAGGACCTATATGGATTGCTGGTACTATTGTTTCAATTAATGTTGGAAAGGATGATTGGTTCTATAAATCATGTCGAAAGTGTCCGAAGAAAGTAGAAACTCCAATTGGCAACAGATATGAGTGTGGCAAGTGTGGCCACACTCATGCAAGTGCATCACTTAGGTGTGTTATTTAAACTTGGTACAGCAGGTGCATGTTATATTTTTTAGTATGGACTAGGTTTAAGTTAGCATTTGTTTCAGGTTTAAGGTTGAGGTATTAGTATATGATGGAACTGGGAGCATCATGTTGCTGATGTGGGATAGGGAGATGGCACAACTGTGTGGGAGGCAAGCTGAGCAGATAAAGGATGAGGAAGTAAGTCAAATATGCATCATGGTTCAAAGCTTTCTTACGTGTATTGCCATCTTAACTTATGTTGGATTTTCTTGGATCTGAATAGAGTAGTGATGGAGAAGGTTATCCTCCTACATTGGATAGCATGATGGATAGGCGGTTACTCTTCAAAATAAATGTCAAAGCATCGAACATAAAACAGTATGACCATGTTTACACGGTCATGAAAATATGTGATGATGAAGATATTGTGGAGATGAATCACCCCAAACCAGTACAAAACAATGCTTCTGCTAATCTAATTGTATGTATTTTGTTTAAGTTTTAATTTACAAGCCGATTAGTTTGTATTCAGTTAAGTTCATGTATTATAATTTATAAGTAGCATCCCCCTGTGCATCAATGTAGGAGACCGGGTGCAGTGACTCAATTGGTATATCAGCGGTGGTGGTTAATATGCATAATGATACTGAATCTATGGTTTCTTTGGTGAGTTATTATACTAACATTTTATGAATTTGGTTCACCAATTTTTAAAAAATGAACTGAGTTTAATAATTATTAGAGTTTGTGTTATCAAGATGGTGTCGAAGACAGTGTCACAAGCCTGAAGTCCAAAACGCCTGCAAAAAGAGCTCCCGTGGGGCTAAAGCAGTCCGTGCATATTAATATTGACACCAAAGATGAGTTGGGTTTTTCGACAAACAAATTTAGCCGAAAGGCTGGAAAGAGGTAGAAGATTCAAATAAATGAGAGTGATAACTGACTGTGACTATCTTAAAAGTATATGTTTGGATACCATTAGGTGTTTTGGTTTTGTAATGAGTATGCAGATTAGAGTTAATAGACTCAGTTTGATCAAGGCTTTGGAATGATGTTTTCTTTTGTGTTTCCTTATTTCGTAGGATAGTTTCAGTAATAGAGCTAATATGAAATGCTCAGCTAATGATTATAGTAGGTTAATCTAATATATGGCAATATATGTCAAAACTAAATTTGCTTTGTAATGCATTATTTATTTCTATCTATGAGTAGTGTTTTATTTTACATATATGTTGGCATTGAGTTTAATTTTGGTATTGAGTAGTGTTGGTATTCCATATAAAATCCTTAATTATTTTATTTTTTTAACACATACTCTCAATCTAGGATATTAATCCATGTTTCAATAGAACGGTACATTTAAAAACAGTAGGCATATCACTATATTAACTATAATAATAAGCTCGCTTCATTTATATATAGGATAGATAGAAGAGATAAGTTAGCACATAGAAGAATTACCTCAAAAAAGGGGAATATATATCACACATGAATATGACTAAAGTTGTGTAGTCAATATATATACCTGGTGAAATTTCAAGATATATAAAACAATTAGGTATATAATAAGGTAATTAGAAGTGCACAAATATAAATTTACTCCTCATAGACAAGCATCCAATTTGTATATGGAAATTGAATTTTGGATCACTAAATATAATGGTGTTCAATCAAACTTGCTTTACAGGATGTCATCAACCCATCATATAATTTAGAGAGAAACGATAGCCATAAAAAATTATGCAATGTGTTAGCAAATAAATACAGTATCATATTTAATAAAGAATAGTAACCTAGCTTCGATTCTACACAGAAAAAATAGGAGAGATTAGTTAGCACAGATAAATTAATGGGGAAAAAAGGTTTAATTATATCACATGGTGAAATTTCAATAATTTACATAAATTAGGTATATAATAAGGTGAGTTGTTAAGCTATTTAAAAAAGGACAGATATAAAGTAAACCTCTTGATATTAGTTTTTATTAAACCTTTTTATTTTATTTTAATCTTATTTTTATTTACTTATTTTAGTTTTTATTAAACCTTTTTATTTTAGTTTAATCTTATTTTTATTTTAACTTTCAAAATTTGGTCTTTAATTTGGGATGAAGTGTTGCATCTCATGGCTAACTCATATTAAAAGGGCTTTTCTTTTACATAAAAGCTGAACTAATATATTTGTATCACAACATATCACCATTTCCCATCACCTTGAACAAATCCCTTAATTTACGGATCAATAGTGATATAAGATAAAAATTAATAAATAGAAATCACATCGAAAGAATACATGCAGCCATAGGGATGTGAGTACTATTGATATCCATAACCATAAGAGTTTGAGTACCATTGATAGATTGACTAAGACTAAAAAGAGGTTCAAGTATTTTATGAATAAAGAAGGGTAACTTTTTATCTAATAGATGTAAAGACAAATATGTTTAAGAAAGATGTAGTCTACTCATACCTCAAAATGGTTAAGCGTGTTACAAGCAAAGGCTAGATCCAAAGAAAATATGACCCAAAACTTCAATTCTAATTGCATAAAAGCTTGATATTATTGCAAAGATGAGAGAAAAAATGCACAGTTTGACCATTTGTACAGGAAAAAAGGTGATTTATCAAAGACTGAGGGAAGCCTTTTATATAAATATAATGTATTATCTAATTACTATCATAAAGTGGCATGATAGAGTTTATGTCTGTTCAAAGACCCAGGAAATATGGTTGAAACTGTTTATTTTGAAAATATAATACAAGAGATTAACTTACTTAAGTGAAAATTTTGTCCATGCTTGTATATGATGTCTGATATGAGACTTATATAAACAAAAACATGCCGTTTACTATTATTTACTACTAAAGTGATGATAAGATTAATAGCCGTGGCCACAAACATGTATTAGATAAACGAAAGCTATTAGTAAATGATTATCATAATATTCAACAAGTAAAATATCTTTCTATGTTGACTCATAGAAACAAACAGGTAAATCCCATACATGTCTAGGATTGCTCAAAAGAAGAGATTAACCAAATAGGTGTTTGTCAATGTGGAGAAGTTTGATATGCGTGTATGTAATAAAGATAAGCTAAAGAAATGCCACAGGTTGCTAATTAGTCAACTAAGGCAACGATAACTCAGTTTTAGAAAATCCAATCATATCATTTTTATGTTTTAGTAAACTGGTGATTTGAAGTGATCTGACGAAGTAGTTTATGTCCAAAGCCCCAAGTAAAATAGGTCTTCGTAGACTGGTGATATCAAGTGATTTGAAGAAGTTTTTTATGTCCAAACCCCCAAGTTTAATAGTTCTTGACTCATATTTTTGAATAAAAAATACGACCACCATAATCAGAAGCATAAAGATTATTTGCACACTTATACAAGATAGGTTTATCTTTTTGAATGAATGATTGGAGTACAAAATCTAATGCTTAACAAGGTAGATCAAGTAAAGATTGCTTTGGCAGAAATATGAGGACATTTTTCTAATATGGTAAGACTTGTTGGTCTTAACAATCAGAATTTCAAATAAGTGCAACTTTTTAGAGACACATAGGATAATATCCTTTGGATAACGTATAATAACCTAAGACTTATGTTACAGTTGTCTAAAAACTATATCTGTGTCATCATATTATACACTAAACCGTGCAAACTATGAAAATATAAATACTATAACCTTTTCGGTAAAAGCTAAGAAGTATTCATCAAAGCATATACTAATATATAACAATCTTTCAATGGTAATTGATATGAAATATCAGCCCTTGTGGTCCAAAAGTCAAAATAAACATGTACGATTATAATATTATGTAGATAAAATTATTTATAAAAAAGTTGAATAAAATGATAGTAGATTTGTTTTAATTTATTTGAATTACATTAAGAAAGAAGCAAGTGACATTCCACAGCTTTGAAATGGGTGCAATGTTTTAAAGACATAGGATAATATCTTTTGGTTAAATTCTAATAACCTATGACTTATTTTACAATTTTCTAAAAAGTAAAAATTATGGCTTTGTCATAATATTATAGACTAAACCGTGCAAACTATTAAAATGTAAATATTATAACCTTTTGGTCAAAAGATATTTAATATTCATCGAAACATATACTAATGGCAGTCTTTAAATGGTAATTGATATGAAATATCAGGTCTCGTGGTCCAACAAGTAAAAAAAAAATATATAAATGGTCACCTTAACTTAATAAGTGTTATCACACAGCAGAGCAGATCACAATGAGACATACCCACATCACTATTCCCTTCGTCGATGAATCAATTAATAGATTTGCTAATAATTTATATTTCGTATCTCTTTTAAAAAATATATTTTTGAGAGGAAATTTAAAATAAGTTAATAAATTTTAAATGATGGCAGTTATTTTGATTTCTTTGAATTACATTAAGAAAATGTCAAATTATAATAAATAGGTAATATGTGTATATTTATTGGTGACTAGCTAGCTACCTATCAACAAATAAAAAATGCATCGACCCAAAAAACACCAATAACACCGAAAGAAGAAAAAAGAAATGCCATTTTGTTATAATGAGCTTTACAATTGGGAAAAAAAAAGAGCGTATACATAGTTACCTACTTTATGTGGGGAGCTAACATTATTAGGGGAGAACAATGGGTATTACTATAATGTTACACATCAATTTGATCATCAAGGTTAGCAAAATTATGTGAGCCATGAGATCGAATCGATTTTATTTTAGATACTCATGCGCGCAATACTCTATGTGACAATGATAGGTATGTCATTAGTATGAGCTAATAAATGGTTTTGGAGGAAACCACTAAACAGATTTCCTTATACATCCTTTAAGGAATCACATTGTATTTATACTTGATAATTTGAAGTAGATCTATAGGAAGGTCTAAGAAAATCATCTTCACAATGGCTTATATAAACACTACTAAGAAGAGATCGGTGAATACCAAACTAAAACATTTCTCTCTCTCTCTAAAGACTATTTCTCAAAACTTCTGCTCTTGCATATCAACAATGAGTGAATTCCTTCCCATGAAGACTCATCTTCCCCATCTTGGTGAGGATCTTTTATGGAGAATATTTGTGAGGGCAGACCCCAAGACGGTGGGTAGGTGCAGGAGCCTAAGCAAAGCTTGGAACTTTAGACTTTGCATACCAACATTTGTGAAGGAGAACTACAAAGAAAATAAAGAATGAAATAGGAGTGTTATCATTGGGATAGGATACCCTCCCAGTCATCAAAACTCATTATGGTTCGTTAGAGCATTTGTCGACGACGGCCGTCAGGTGCAATTCAACGTACCCACGGAGAACCAACAATTTGGTTTTTATGCTGTCATTAGTTCTGACCATGGCAATATATGCTTGAGGATCTCAATGGGTGGCCTTAATTCCAGGTTACTCATATGGAATCCTCTCACGAGCAAGAAGCGATATGCATTCGATGAATCCATCAAGCACCTTGCTCATGTTGTTTCGATATACGCATTTGGTTTTCTTGAAGACACCATCGAGTATAGGATTCTCCACGCCTTGAAGAAGAATTTCTCACAGAGAATGCTATCATGGTGTTTGTACACATCCTTTGAAAGAGATTGGACTCATTTTGGGACATTTGAAACAAATATGCAGAAAATTGGACCCAAGTATGTCGTCAAGGATGGACTTTTTTATTGGATAGGGTGGGAAGGTGCTAACCGCATCGAGGCATCATCAATAATTACTTTCAATCTCATCCAGAAGATGTTTCACGAGGCTATGATACCCATGAAAGTCAAATCTGATTACCACGCACTAACTCAGTTCAATGACGGAGTCCGTTTTGTTACATATCGCAATGTCGGCTTCACAAGACAGGTCATGGTTTGGCAGTTGAGGAAGAATTGGGACCATGATCTAGAGTGGGAGAAGATGTTGAGGGTGTCCGGATTTGGTATTCCATACACTCCAATATTGTTCGTTGACAAGGACATTATATCAGTCATGGAGGCTAGAAGTGGTTATAAGGGTTTTAATGACACCGAAGGTACGGATGTTTTAATTTCAAGACTCAAGTATATGAAAGGAAGAAAGGAGAATTTGGTACACCGTACTTGGCAGGAGCATGTGAATGTGAAAACAATCATATTGCACTCTGAAGGACTCCACATGGTTTACTTTATAGCTAAAATTATCACTTAATCCCTAAAATAGAAATGTATGGTATATGTTTTCACAGTTGTTGATGGTCCCCAAATTTAGTTTATGTAGTTAGTATCTAAGTTTGTTAGGAGTTTATGTTTCTTTTGATACCATGAATGTTGTAAGGTAAGCCCCATCCTTTTGGAATGAAAGTAGTTCATATTGTTAGCATCTAACTATGTAAAAAAGTTATTTCTCTTTATATTATGAAATATTGTAAGGTAAGCCCCATCCTTGTGAAATAGAAGTAGCAGGTTAAATCCTATTAGCAATTGAATAAATTATGAATATCACATATATATAATGCAAATTTATTTGTTGTTCTCCATAATTATTATTTTTCAAGGAGAAATTTGACAATTTCATTATATAGTCCTTTATGCATATTTAAATTAGAAAATACATAATTTAATGCAACAATAATTGGGTTTAACCTGGCTTTTGTCAAGGAAATCATTCAAAGCAGATAACTGGCATAAAGTAATTTTTAAATTCTTACCAATGCACCCACTAGCAATATAATCTGGAACCCATAAATCTATTGTGTTAACCATATTGCATAAGCTATGACAGTCACAAAACCTGCAGTGGGTGATGGAACAAAGAAATGATAAGGTGAGAAGCAAATACACATTATCTTATCAAGCATCACAACCATGTTCATATAATATTTCGAGTTGTTAGTGTATGCCAAGACATTTATTTTTGTGATTCGAAGACTGTCTTGTTTGGCAAAAATGTTGAGAGAGTTGTAGTGTGGATATTTTTAAAACATCAGTATCTAACAGGTTGTATGCATATATAAATATTTTTAGTGATATCATGAATAGTATATATACTTATTTTATGCATTATGAAGTGCAACAGAATTTTTGACACACAATGGAATAGAATCAATGAGCATGAACCCGATACCCCTTTACCAGAGTAATATAATTGCAATTAGGATAGATAACCAAGTAGGTGATACACAAACAGGATATGTGAACATGAATTATTCTAACAATACCAGACAAGTCTAGGTTTATAAAAGTCAACCAAATTAAAAAGGTAGGCATGAATAAACGAGGGACAAACCCTTATTCATTGTTTGCTCTACTACAATTGTCACAAATTGATTAACAAAAAATAGAATAATCAAATCCAAACGTGAATTAGAATTACTGTTTACTAATGCAGCCCAGGCTCTATATCTATTTCACAGAAGAAATGGTTAACTAAGCCTAAAATAAATCACAGCACTATTGAATCAATCAAATATATCATCTTTTTGGTCCTTTTGAGAACTGTTTATCTGGTTCTTTAACAATAAAGTGTGCAAGAGAAATTTGAAAAACTCGCTAGAGTTGGCTCTTATAGGTAGTACACATAATTGATACCAAGATCATCAATTACCACAACAAAAACATTAACAAATCCATAGTTGAGATTCCTGGAAAATAATTGAGGCTAACTAAAATTCACACAACCGTTGAATCTACATAAGACTCTAATTGCTAAATTCAAAGGGATTAGTACATAAATTAAGCTAAAAATAGTTATATCTTCAACTAAACACCATTTGAAAATTGATGAAATTGGATAAAAGAAGGAAACCCATTAGTTACCTACCAACGACCTAATCCAATTGGACTATTCGTTTGCACTGAATTCAAAAATAAAAAGAGTTAGAATTTGAACCAAAATCCATTCATATAAATTAGGAAATTCCTATTCATATGAGAATAAAAAATAATTGGTAGCTACAAAAGTTTAAATATTCCAGCCTGTCTATGTAAGAAACAAAGGGAAATTTACAGGAAACCCCGTAACATATGAATAAATCAAGCTCCCATAAAAAATTTTTAAAAACAAGAATCCAGGTTTTGCGGGATTTATGAAGCATTTTGTAAATTAAGCTGAAATCCAGGTACACCAAAATTCTTTCGAATTCTAAGCTGAATGCAAAAGGTGAATAAGCTAATTAAACCCAAAAAGACTAGCATAACATAAGATATAAAATGCTCACCTTCTAATGTAAAACAGTCTCTTTTCTTCCAGAAAATTCAACCAAGTTGAACTCGAAAAGAAGAAAGACAAAGAGGAACTCGCAACAAAGATTGGATCTTGGCTACAAGACAGAAGGGAAGGCCTTAAGCGAGCAGATCTCATGATAATTTCAACCAAATCTCCTCTATTCTCGCCTGCATTGCTTTTCCCTTAATCTCACCACACAAGAATTGTGAGCCATCGAAAGTTCTACTCAGGCATCGAAAGGTAACTTCATGATTTAGAGAAACTGAAAATACAGCAGAAGAAATTTTAGTTATAGCTTTTCAATGTTGATAGGATGGACGGTGCAACGAAGATGGATGAGAAGGAGAACCGTGTTCTGTCCTCAAAAGAAAAGGCTCCAATTTCGAACTCACTAAGGACCCCACTTTCAGAGGTCCAATCCAATACAAGAAGTAATATTCCAGGTAAATTTACAAACAACTTATTGAAACCAGATAGCTTGCTATTCAGTTTTCACACTCATTTAGTATCCTTCCTAAACGAGTCTTCTATAGATGTACGGTTAAATTACAATAAAAAGATAAGGATTTTAGGGCTTTGGTTTACAGTTGGAGTGAAAAAGGATCTTCACGTTGTCAAAACAGTTTATACTATCCACTATTAACTTCCACTTATTAATTACGCAGGTGATGAAAGGTGTTGTAGGTTCAACAATAAGAGGAAGGTGTATGAACTACGTAGCAACGAATGGTTAAGCTTCACGAACAAAACAGGTTGTAGTTCTTTAGCTAATGAAATAACTCAACAGAAAAATGCAAGTGACATTCCAGGCTTAGGTAAGAACCTATAAATTCATATAAGTGCAGAAATATTTTATATTAATCAAATAAATCTTTCCATTATAGAAGATTTCAAGAACATTTTTTATATTAGCAAGTTGTTGGGGTCAATCATTTTTGGCTTATATAGGTCTAATTATAGCCATTTAATACAAAAAATACAGGATTGGTACCACCTATTCACAGAATTGCTGAAGAGCAACCACGTAGAATTTTAGATAATAGCTTCACCATTGGTTTTAGAACAACTAATGTTGCAGAAACTATAGACATAAATGAAAAACCCAACATTCAGACAACAGAGGACACGCCGTTCTTGGGGTCTAATGTGCTGTCACAAGTGACATTATCAAGAGGTAATTAGCATAAACAAAGAATTTGAACCAGAAGAGTTCTGTGATTATGTATGTTAGACTGTGAAGTGTTATTTTGATATTAGATGACTCAAAGCATGCTAGGATGGAAAGAGCAACCAAGATAGCTAAGAAAAGGAAGTGTGTGGGCATTGCTTCCTAACAAGGTAAACATACCATACTCTGTAGTACAGTATCCAAAGAAATAGCCTTCTTTCCAAGCAGGAGCATCAAAATATGTTTCATACGACTGATAGCCATGATTATAGTTGGTTAATGAACAAAAAAATGATTGATTTCATGGGTTATCCATGTGACTCACAAGAAATTTTTTGTACAGAAACTAGCATTTCATTAATTGACATCCTAATTCATAACTAATTTTTCAGATGATAGTAGGGATAATACAGTTTATGATAACAATGAATTGGGACTACAAAGGCATCCAGCCTATTAGGTTAAAGGATCTTTATATATATAAGCAATTATTAGTTGCTGATACATCTACAAGTCATTGGAAACCATTAGGTGTTTTGGTTTTGTAATGAGTATGCAGATTACTGTTAATAGACTCAGTTTGATCAAGGCTTTGGAATGCTATTTTTTTTTGTGTGTCATCAGTTCGTAGGACAGTTTCAGTAATAGAGCTAATATGAAATGGTCAGCTAATGGTTTTGGTAGGTTAATCTAATATATGCCGATATATGTGAAAACTAAATCACATATGTAATGCATTATTTATTTCTATTTATGAGTAGTGTTTTGTTTTACATATACGGCTATTGAGTTCAAAATTGGTATTAAGTAGTGTTAGTATTCCATATAACAACCTTAAGTATTGTAGTTCTTTAACACATATTCTCAATCTAGGATATTAAACAATGTTTTAGTATAACGGTACATTTATAAAGAGTATGTATATCACTATATTGAATAATAGTATGCTCGATTCATTTATATATAAGATACATAAAAAAGCACTGCTAAGAAGCTGATTGAGCCATAGTTGTGAAAAAAATTATATGACTAATTAAATAAGGTGTTATCATGTGATCTAATTAATAATCACTCAGCTTATTCTTATAGTTGTGGACATGAATTATCATGTTTAAAACCAAAATTAAAAAAGAATTGATACACTCGAATTTATATGGGTCCACACAATATGATGAAAATATCAGCAAAAGAACCTAGGCATACATAAACACGAGAGTTAGTTTTATTTTTCCTTTTATAAGTGCACATGTTTGGTTGTTGAAGCTATGGTAAACACTTTAGGAGTTATACAAACTACTTTCAATGTAGAGGACAAGGAAAATCTAATGGACTATGCAGTTGATGGATGTATTATAGATCAAGATCAATGTGATGGAAGAAGTGAAAACCAGATTAAGAAAAATGTTTCTATACCGATTTCATCAGTAAGCCAATGGCCGCTAAGTCCACCATCAAAAGGTAAACAAGCAATAACAAAAATAATGTAGATTGAAGTAAATAGCTAGACATATATACTGATATTAAACACAAAATGATCTCTACAGGGGCAGCACGACACGCGAGAATTGAGAGAGCATTCATATTAGCTAAAAGAAAGCAAACCACAGTCTCATGCACCCAAGAAGGTAACAATCACGAATAATAAAACAACTACCACAAAGCCATGTTCCTAAACTACTTTAGATCATGTTGTCTTCTATACGGGTGAAGTGAAAGTGTCTAAATTTTTACATGGCCCTAATTTTTTGCTCGCAGGAACTAAGTCTGCAAACACATTCACCACACCAACCATGGAAGTGACTTCGATGGAAGGTATCACAATCTTCTTGAATTAGTATATAATTAATTGAAAGACAATTGTAATATGCTATATGTACAGTGATTAAAAAAAAGTTGCATCATGATTCATCCACTATGGATTCACAATGATACATATCCATATCACTAATTTATTCAAGGTGAAGCAATTAATGGAGTTGTTAATACTTTAGAATATTTAACTTTTTATTGAAAAATTTTTTGATAAGCAATATATAATTAGTTTGCAATAGTTTAAACTTATTTTAGTGATTATTAAACCTTTTTATTTTAACTTTCAAAATTCTTGCTTCACTAATTAGATAATTTTAGCTATAACCTTTATATAATTTTCAATGTTATACATAATATACATATAAATATTAAAGCAGAATAAAATAATGTTATTTTCTTACTTTCTTAGCATTACATTAGAAAAATGGCAAATTGTAATAGATAAGTAATATATATATATATATATATAGTGATTAGTGAGTGGTTATTTAGCAAAAAGTTACAAATGCATCAACCCACCAACCATTATAACCCCAAAAGGAAAGAAAAAAATGTCAATTATATATAACGTTCTTCATAATTGGGGAAAAAAAGTGTATACATAGTTACATACTTTAATTTTTTTTGTGTATAAATTATTAAAATATATGAATAAGGAGTAAAAATAAATCATACGGAAGTAATTTAAATTATTCATAGAAAGTATAAAAAAATAAGTGTTGTTTTGTAGGATATATTAGTTAGTGATTTTTTGATAAAACCTAAACCCTTTTTCTCCTTCGCTCTCAATAATTTAACTATAAAATCACCCCATTAATTTTAATAGATAAAACTCAGTCGACGTAATTAGATCATCAAAATTAGAAATATCTCATATTCAATATTTTTTTAAATAAGTAATAATATATCTTTTTCTAATTAAAAAATAAAGGATTTCTTTTTATTTTATATATAAAATAAAATTAAAAAGATATATTTTTAATTTTAGAATTTGAGAATTATAGAAACTTATAACTTACTTTTTTTGGCTTTTTAACTACATTTATTTATTTTTTCTTATTTCTTAATTATTGATGAAATAAATCTACAATTTTGGTCTACTTCAAGTGATTAATGTAGTTGCTAATACTATGGACAACAACCATATTCAACTTGATAATTGTATTATATTGCACTTGATGATTCTTTCTAAAATCAAATGTAAAGATGGTTTCTTTTAATTTAAGTATGGTATATGTGTACTTATCAATCACCCTTTGAATAGATCAAACAACATATGCTAGAAGGTATAGAAGGCAACTAATGGATGCAAAAAGGAGTCCTGATATCTCCAAATGCATGCAAGGTGTGCTGAACTCTTTGTATGTAGTGTAGTATTTTTAGTTTAGAGCATTATTAAGAATTTATATTCACCCTCACGTCCATTATATTAAGAATTTAAGATTATTTAGCTAAGATATCTGATAATTGAGTTAGAAAGTGAAAAAATTCTTTAAGAAAAGTTTGGCTTACTTTATTGTTTACCACTAATTGCACAATGGTTGGAAAAAAAATAAAGCTGTTACCAAAGGTGGAGCAACATGGGCTACAAAAAAAATTATAAGAGACTTTAAATAATTTTTATTCTTAGGGATTACTACTTAAAGTGGGGTCTTAATTACAAAATCAAATCAAAATATATGAATTTATTGAAAAGTCACGTTGGGTACTTTGTATGTTAGGCTCGGTAAGGACTCCAAGACAAAGAACTATAGAAGCCGACAAAGACTATTGCAAGCAAAATAGTGGTATGTTATGATTTGGTGGAGGGGAGCATTATTGGGAGTTACGGTTTTATAACTCTAACAAATCTGCTAAACAAACTGCATAATTTTTTATTTCCACTATTTGAACATTAGGTTTTTACCATTCAGTTTCTTAATTGTTAAGTCAATCAATTTATGACTAATTAGGTTACTTTTTGCACCGTTGATTATCAAGAGTTAACTTCACAATGTAGGCAATAAGGCGTCATACAGATCTAACATACACATTAAGTCTACTGAACGGTCAAATAAAGGTATGAGCTTACTTAATGGAATTCAACATAGAGTCTTATTAAATGAAAGTTTTAGGTAGAAAAAAGAAAGGTATGTGAACATTGGATATGCAATGTATGAATGTGAACATTGCAATGCTCTTTATTGGTATGCTGAGAGGTCAAACAAAAGTTACAACACAACAGAACCAAAATTCACATTATGCTGTAAAGGAGGAAAGGTTCAACTTCCACAATTACAACAGGCTCCAAGAGTGTTGTATGATTTGTTGTACAACAATACCCCCAAGAGCAAGCATTTTCGGGATAACATCAGAGCTTACAATAGCATGTTTCAGTTCACATCAATTGGTGCAAAGATAGACCGTGGCATTAGTCAAGCAAGAGGGCCACCAACATTTATCCTTTGTGGAGAGAATTATCATCTAATGGGTAGTCTGATTCCTCCAGAGAAAAACATTGCAAAATTTTCTCAACTGTATGTATTTGATACTCAGAATGAGATTGAAAATCGCATGGCAGCTATTCGGTAAGTTTTAGGGTTATTTCTATATAGAATAGATTTAGGATTTGAAGTAACAGTTGGGAGTTTTTCAATAACAATTATCCTATTAAAATTAAATTGTACAAATTCTATTTTTGTAAATAGGGGTGAACATCACAAAGAGATACATGAAGATATTGTTAGAGAATTGAAACAGATGCTTGATGATAACAATGTACTGGTGAAGGCATTTCGCATGGTTAGAGACTCACTTGCAAGATACAACCTGCCCAACACGGATGAGGTAGCTGCATTGATTGTGGGTGGCTTTGACATTGATAAAACTGATAGGGACATTGTGGTAGAGACACAAAGTGGAAGGTTACAAAGGATTAATCAACTCAATCCTGCTTATTTGGGATTACAATACCCATTGTTATTTCCATTTGGAGAGGATGGTTACAAGGAAGACATACCTTTCAACAAGGGTAATCAAAGTGGTAGCAAAGGACGACAAGAGGTTTCATTAAGAGAATTCTTTGCATTCAGGATATAAGAAAGGTTAGCTGATGGATCTCCTTTGTTATATTCTAGACGACTATTCCAGCAATTCTTGGTTGATGGGTTCTCCATGATCGAATCATCTCGCCTAAATTATATACGACTTGATCAGGAGAAACTCAGATGTGAGATGTACAAGGGTATAAAGGAAGCAGTTTTGTCCGAGGAAACAACACCGTCATCGCGTGGCAAAGGTCATGATCAATAAAGTATTTATTTAAATACGTGAACAAAGGTCATGATCGTGTAACTGCTTCCTTCTATAGAAGTGTCACAGTGGATGCTGAGTTAGATGAATATGATGAGGTGAGTATGTATTACGATTGTAGATACATATCACCATGTGAAGCAGCATGGAGGATTTTTGGTTTTAACATCCATTACAGAGATCCATCTGTTGTGAGATTGGGTTTTCACTTACCCAATGAACAGAATGTTATATTCAAAGACCACGAAAATCTAGAGGATGTTGTTAGAAAAGAATCAGTGAAGGAATCTATGTTTTTAGGATGGTTTCAAGCAAACAAGGATTATGTAGAAGCAAGGGCACTGGCGTATGCTGAACTTCCAACTAAATTCGTATGGAAGCGAGATGAGAGGGTTTGGTTGCCTAGAAAATCACACTCTGTTATCGGAAGGATTTTCCATGTACCTCCAGGATCCGGTGAAAGTTATTACATGCGGCTATTGCTCAATTTTGTAAGAGGCCCAACTTCTTATGAGGACATTCGTACTATAGATGGTGTTTTATATTCTACTTTCAAAGATGCATGTTACGCACGTGGCCTCTTAGATGATGACAAGGAATATATAGATGCAATAGTGGAAGCAAGCCACTGGGGATCGGGTACATACTTGAGGAAGCTATTTGCAATGCTATTGTTTTCAAATTCAATGGATACACCAGAACACGAATGGCAAAAGACATGGCATCTATTATCCGATGATATACTTCATAGGCAGAGAAGGCTTCTTGACAATCCAGGTAATTTATTGTCACAGTCTAATGGTTCGTATTTTTCAATTGAATGGAATGTCAATATTAGTAATATATTGGTATTTATGTTAAATGGAAATTCATTGTTAACAGTGCCATATGTGTTTTTAGGATTTTTCGAGAAATTTTGTTAGTCTATGTAAGAATATTGTGTATAATAAAAAATTTAAGATATGAGAAGTTTTTTAGTAGCCATGCTAATCATAATTGAACTTAGGTGTATTATAGGATATAATTAGCAATTAAATGAATTGAACCAAGATTCCGTAATGGACATGCAATCTTATCTTATAAGAGAGATAGTTTTTAGTGCATTCAATAAGTTGTCTTTATCTAAGCAAATAGGATAAAATTGAATATTATTTGTTCTTATTTTTATTTCTGGTTACGTAACTGAAGTTATTCTTCAAGATTCATTCATACAAATTTGGTCTTTCTATTGACAGATTTATTCATTTCCGAAGATGAATTGAAGGAGTTGACGTTGATAGAAATTGAGAGAACACTTAACACATACAATAAGAGTCTGCAGGATTTCTCTCCGATGCCAGTCCTAGATATAAGCCAACTCAATAGTCAACTATATGCTAATGGAATGAACAGGTTAAAATACATGACTTAAAAATTCTATTTAAATAATATTTAATTAAATTTATTTTTTTTTAAAAATAACCTTCTACAAATGAGGATACAAAAGTAATTACTTATTTGGATTATATAATAAATATAAATTGCAAATATCTAATATTATTTTTTTCTAATGAAGAACTTATTATCATGGTTTTTAAAACTAATTATATAAAATACATATACATTAACTTCATAAGTAAATTTGTCAATATAACTTCTATTATAACAAATTTAAAATTTTCAATAAATTTTTACACGGTCATCTCATAATTTAATAACAATCCATTAAATATTAGAATATTAGCTTTCAAATAGTTAGTTTAGTCTACACAATTTTTCTTCTTCATTTGCAATAGTTAAAAAATAGAGTATAATTTCTAATAGCCTTTTTTTTTTGCAAAATACATATTCGAAATGAAATATTTTATATAGTCAACTATATGCTGATGAAATGACAGGTTAATTTCCGATGAGCTCCGCTATGATAAAAGACAGCTAGCTCTAGACCATACCACCTATTTGCAACAACTAACCGACGAGCAATATTTTGTTTATAAGACAGTTATGGATGCTGCTAAAAATGGGAAGGGTGGAGTATTCTTTTTGTATGGTTATGGAGGGACTGGCAAAACATTTGTTTGGAAGACTTTAGCAGCTGCATTGAGATCTAAATCACAAGTTGTACTTACTGTTGCATCGAGTGGTATTGCATCTCTTTTATTACCCGGGGGTAGGACAGCACATTCACGTTTTTCAATCCCACTCAATCTAGATGAATTCTCAACATGCAATATAAGACAAGGAAGGGTATTGGCCGGGCTGTTGATAAAGACAAAGCTTATCATTTGGGATGAGGCTCCTATGGTAAATAGATTCTGTATTGAAGCTCTTGATAGAACAATGCGTGACATCTTAAGATTCAAGAATCCAAACAGTCTTCACCAGCCATTCAGTGGGAAGACAGTTATTTTTGGGGGTGATTTTCGACAGATATTACCGGTGATTCCTAAAGGGACTCGGCAAGAGATTGTTAGCGCCACTATAAACTCATCTTACATCTGGAATGATTGCAAGCTCTTGACATTGACAAAAAATATGAGATTGAGATCAAGTGATTCCAACACAAGGTCATCTGAGTTAAAAGAGTTTGCTGATTGGATACTTGGTATTGGTGATGGTTGTCACGGAACTCCAATGGGACAATGTCAGAAGATTCTAATCCCAGATGACATACTGGTCAAAGACTGGGATGATCCAATTGAGGCAATTTGCAAGGTTACTTATCCAAAACTTTTTTATCGCACCATTGCTGATGAGCACATTGAAGACCGAGCAATACTTGCACTAATTTTGCAAGTAGTTGATGAGATAAATCAATTCATGATGAGCTTAAACCCTACTGAAGCACAGACATACTATAGCTCAGACAAGGCATGCCCAACCGAGTCTAACAACGACTTATTGGCGTCCATTCACACACCTGAATTCTTGAATACAATTAGATGCTCAGGAGTGCCCAATCATGAGCTGACATTAAAGGTTGGAACTCCTATCATGCTTTTAAGAAACATTGACCACTCGGTAGGATTGTGCAATGGAACACGTTTGGTTGTCACTAAGCTTGGAAAACACATTATAGAAGCACGTGGTAGTGCCAGAAAGAACAAAGGTCAGAAAGTCTTTATTCCTAGGATGACTCTAAGTCCTTCCGATCATCGAATACCATTTAAGTTCTAACGAAGACAATTTCCTATAATGGTATCATATGCGATGACAATAAACAAAAGCCAAGGGCAATCATTAGCGAATGTTGGATTAATTCTAAAAAAACCTGTTTTTACCCACGATCATCTTTATGTTGCAGCATCTAGGGTGACACACAGGGGAGGTCTTAAGATACTTTTATGTCGTGATGAGGATAACTGTGCAGAGACCGATAATGTTGTTTTTAAAGAAGTTTTTAGAAATGTGGCTTAAACAGATGTACTTCAGCCTAATAGAAGTCTAACATGCAGCATATATAGGAGACCTTGGATGCAAAAGGATTAGCTACATTCAGGAACGGCTATTGGCATAAATTTGACAATTTCATTATATAGTCCTTTATGCATATTTAAATTTGCAAATACACAATTTAATGCAACAAGAATTGGTCATTAGAGCACCTTTAGTTAAGGAAATCAGTCAAAGCAGTTTATTGGCATAAAGTAATTTAAAAATTCTTACCAATGCACCCACTAGCAATATAATCTGTAACCCATAAATCTACTTCCATAACCATATTGCGTAAGCTATGACGGTCACAAAACCTGCAGTGCGTGATGGAACAAAGAAATTATAAGGTGAGAAGCACATACACCTTATCTTATCAAGCATCACAACCATGTTTATATAATATTTCGAGTTGTTAATGTATGCCAACAAATATAATTTTGTGATTAGAAGACTGTCCTGTTTGACAAAAGTGTTGAGAGAGTTGTAGTGTAGAATACCATCCAAGTCTAGGTTTATAAAAATCTTTAAAAACGAAAAAGGTAGGCAGGAATAAATGAGGGACAAACCCTTATCCATTGTTTGCTGTACTAAAATTGTCACAAATCGATTACCAAAAAAACAAAATTAGAATTACTATTTACTAATTCATACCAGGCAATATATATATTTCACAGAAGAAATGGTTAACTAAACCTAATATAAATCACAGCACTGTTGAATCAATTAAAAGTCTCATATTTTCAGTCCTTTTGAGAATTGTTTCTCTGGTTAGAGTTGGCTTTTATAGGTAGTACGCATAGTTGATACCAAGATCATCAGTTACCACAATGAAAACATCAATAAATCCAGAGTTGAGATGCCTGAAAAATAATTTAGGCTTACTAAAATGCACACCAGCATTGAACTGTTCTACCTAAGACTCTAATTGCTAAATTCAAAGGGAATGGTACAAAAATTAAGCTAGAAATAGTTACATCTTCAATTAAACACCACCTGAAAATAGATGAAATTAGATTAAAGAAAAAACCCCTTACTAACCTACCAACGACCTAATCCAATTGGACCATTCATTTGCACTGATTCAAAAATCAAAATAGTTGGAAATTGAACCAAAAACCATCCATAGAAATTAGAAAATTCCTATTCATATGAGAATAAAAAACAACTGCCAGCTACCAAAGTTTAGGTATTCCAGCTTGTCTATTAAGAAACCAAGGGAGTTGTACAAGAAACCTCATTGCATATGAATAGATTAAGCTCCCAAAAAGAATTAAAAAGAAAACAATAATCCAGGTTTTGCAAGATTGATGAAGTGTTTTGCACATTAAGCTGAAATTCCTCTACACCAAAAGACTTCTGGATTCTGAGCTGAATTCAAAAAGAGAATACGCTAATTAAACCCAAAAAGACTGGCATAACATGAGATATAAAATGCTCACCTTCTAAATTTAAACAGTATCTTATCTTTCAGTAAATTCATCCAAGGTGAACTCGAAACTAAGAAAGCCAAAGAGGAACTCGCAACAAAAATTGATAATCTATGAAAATTTCATGAAAACTTCATGAAAATACTCTGATGCATGTAACTGACCACTAGCAGCTCAGCATTCATAAGAAGAAATATGGAAACTCACCTTCTAACGATTGAAGAACCAAAACAAATGGCTTTCTTAAATTTATTTAGCGATGTCATTAATACTATATATACTTATTTTATGCATAATGAAGTGATACAGAATTTTTGAGACATAGTGGATCAGAATCCATGAGCATGAACCCAATACCCCTTTACCAGAGTAATATAATTAAAAATTAGGATAGATAACTAAGTGGGTGATACACAAACAGGATATGTGAATATGAATTATTCTAACAATACCAGCTAAGTCTAGGTTTATAAAAATCTTTAAAAACGAAAAAGGTAGGCATGAATAAACGAGGAACAAATCCTTATTCATTGTTTGCTGTACTAAAATGGTCACAAATCAATTACCAAAAAAAAAATTAGAATTACTATTTACTAATTCATACCAGGCTCCATATATATTTCACAGAAGAAATGGTTAAGTAAACCTAATATAAATCACAGCACTGTTGAATCAATCAAAAGTCTCCTATTTTCAGTCCTTTTGAGAATTGTTTATTTGGTTCTTCAGCAGTAAAGTGTACAAGAGAAATTTGAAAAATTTGTTAGAGTTGACTTTTATAGGTAGTACACATAGTTGATACCAAGATCATCAGTTACCACAATGAAAACATCAATAAATCCAAAGTTGAGATGCCTGGAAAATAATTTAGGCTTACTAAAATGCACACCAGCGTTGAACTGTTCTACCTAAGACTCTAATTGCTAAATTCAAAGGGAATGGTACAAAAATTAAGCTAGAAATAGTTACATCTTCAATTAAACACCACTTGAAAATAGATGAAATTAGATTAAAGAAAAAAACCCGTTACTAACCTACCAACGACCTAATCCGATTGGACCATTCATTTGCACTGATTCAAAAATCAAAAGAGTTGGAAATTGAACCAAAAACCATCCATAGAAATTAGAAAATTCCTATTCATATGAGAATAAAAAACAACTGGCAGCTACCAAAGTTTAGATATTCCAGCCTGTCTATGTAAGAAACCAAGGGAATTGTACAGGGAACAACCTTACATATGAATATATTAAGCTCCCAAAAAGAATTAAAAAAAAAACAATCATCCAGGTTTTGCGAGATTGATGAAGCGTTTTGCACATTAAGCTTAAATTCAGCTACACTAAAAGACTTCTAAATTATGAGCTGAATTCAAAAAGAGAATACGCTAATTAAACCCAGAAAGACTGACATAACATGAGATATAAAATGCTCACCTTCTAAATTTAAATAGTATCTTATCTTTCAGTAAATTCATCCAATGTGAACTCGAAACTAAGAAAGCCAAAGAGGAACTCGCAACAAAAATTGATAATCTATGAAAACTTCATGAAAGTACTCTGATGCATGTAACTAACCACTAGCAGCTCAGCATTCATAAGAAGAAATCTGGAAACTCACCTTCTAACGATTGAAGAACCAAAACAACCGGCATCATCCCATCGTTTGGAGGAAGCTGCAATCGAACAGGACAAAGCTACTCATTCAAAGGACTCCGACATAAATGTATTCAGTTGTAGTGGATTTAAAATCAGCAGTTAATCAATCGAAAATTATATCTCTAATATTTAACATGCTTATAATTGAAGACAGTACCTGATTTCGATCTAGACGTTTCATGAGGACTGGATCAGTAGTGGATTCGACGGAAGGATTCAATCATATTCTGGTAAGTCATAGAAATCGTCATCTATAGATTAACTAGATCCAAAAAACTCTGTGCCCCCGATATTGACTGTGTGAAGCAAAAGTGAGTTAAGCTACAACGGCAGACAAATTGAACCAGGAAGCCAGAAGCAGGCGGTGCCGATACTCTTTTTCCATTGCTTTGTTTTTGTGATGCCCATAGTTTTATTTGGATTATTAGATTGATCCATCTGTGTGAAATATTTGGAGAAGAAGACTGTTGTAGTTAGTGGGGGCGGGCAGGTTGCAATAAATTCAAATTTAATGAATAGATAAGAATTCAAACAACTTACTCTGTGAAGTGGGCAACTATTTAATGAGACCACATAATTATAGGATAGATATCATTTTTAACGACTTCTGATTTCTATCTAATGTAATACTTAACCAAGTTTAAATTATCCCACGTTATATTTCGAATGGTTTAATCAATTCTTTTCCAATATTTGATTATCATTTTGTTAAATATAAATAATGATCTATACATGTAAATCATAATGATTTGATAAAAACATATATATGACCTCATCGTATTGGGAAATAAAACTATTCTTAATGTGGGAACCATCTGATCAGGTAACTTTTTTTTTTTTACTATTTAACGTATTTAAATAAATACTATAAGATTTTGATTTTTTATATTTATTTTTAATGGAATCGTGATGGTGTCTAATTCATTTAAAAAACCAATTAATCTAATTTAGTATTCACATGATTTTATAAATGGTTTCTTAGTCTAAACAACACTTAGTCAAATGCTTTTTTATGTAGATAATTTTTTAATAAGGTACAAATTGTAAAAGTATTTCTAATGCGCTTATTAAATAGTGCTAATGAAATTATATTTTATGACAAATTTAACCTTCTTTAAAATAATACACAATTTGTTAAAGTACATGATAGTATTAATTTTTTGAAAAATAAATATATGCTTAAAAATATTTATTTATGACTCAAAATGATAACATCTGTTATTCAAATTATACTTAAAAATTATAATACAATATTCGTATACGCGTTTAGTTATTTATTATTTTAATTTGTTAAAGTGTACTCTAAAAATTACCATTTTAAGAAAATTATCATTCTAACATATAAGTTAATTGTAACCAATGTTAATTTCATTTACTATTTTTGTGCAATTGAATAAATGGTAATATAATAAAAAAAAATTAACCATTCAATGTGTGTAAAATGCAAAGAACTCAGCTATAAATGTATAAGCTCCTTTGCACATACATTAAAAAACACAAGAATAAAAGTAGATGTATGAAACAAGTAAATATTTCTGAGGAAATGACTATAAATTAATATTATTTAGCGAACGGAAGATCTAATTTTTTTAATATCCGTTACAACTTACGGATCAATATTAATAGTGGAATTAATTCTTTGAAGTTACTGACATGTCTTATTAGTTTAAAGTTAAAAAACAAAAGTACAATAAAATAATATCTGAATAATTATTAACCGAATCATATATCAATATATCAAAAAAATTTAATCACTTAATTTTTTTTATATTATGATCGTGCAATTCGTTTCAATTAAAATATATGAATCTCTTTTTTAAATAAACTTTAGATAAATACCTTTAAAAATATTAAACACATCAACCGCGAGTAACCCGAACTATACAATAGAGTCTATTAATATAAAAAAGTACCACTACATTAATTTTGTCTATGTGACTAAAATATAAAAATTTTTTATTTCAGAGGGTGCAATAAAGTCACCAAGCATCTTCCTTGCATCTCTACCATTGTTATTAGGTTCGGCCATGTCTCTTTCTTTTTCGAAAATTTCTGTCAGGTCCTCTCTAGAGAGTTGTGCTTTAGCTTCTCTTAGTTTCTTCTTCAGAGTTCTTTCAGGTTCAGGGTCAGCTTCAACAAGAATGTTCTTATCCTTGTTCCTGCTCATATGAAAAAGAAGAGAACAGAAAAGAATATATGGAATCCTCTATGTTACAGTGTAGAGATTCCCTTTTGTGAGTAGAAGAAGAGAATAGAAAAAAATTTCAAACACAGGGGAGAAGAGCGGGTTCGAATTATGAGTAGAAGAGAAGTGTTAGTAGATAAATAAATAAATAGAAAGAGATGAGAGGGGGAAGAATTCGAAAATTAAATAAAATGAAATAAAAATATTTTTGATTTTATTTTGACTATTAGTTATAATTCGAAATTAAAAAAGAAAAATAAAATTAAATCAAATTAAAATTTAAAATAAATAGTTAATTAAAAAAGAATTTTGAAAAAGTGTATAGGAGTTTTCGAAAATTAGAGAGAGAAAATTAGTTAGGTAGTTTTGAAAAAGATACGATTGAAATAGTAAACTTTTAAAATCAAACAAAAAGTTAAGTGGTTAATTGAAAAAGATTTGAAAATCAAATTTGAAAGGGTGAGAAGTTAGAAAAATTTTGAAATTGATTTTGAAAAAGATATGATTGAAATTTAATTTGAAAAATATTTAAAAAGGTAATTAAAAAGATTTGATTTTTGAAAATTAAAGTTGATTACTTGACAAACAAGAAACTAAAAGATAGGATTTTAAGATTTAAAGAATGAACCTTTCTTAATAGGCAAGTAACAACTTGAGATTTTTGAATCAAAATATTAAAAGTTAGCAATGAATTCGAAAATATGAAACAAAAATAAGAAAAAGATTTTTGAAAATCATTTTGAAATTTTTGAAAATATTAAGAAAATTGAAAAAGATTTAATTTTTTGAAAAAGTTTTGAAAAGATAGGATTTTTAAATTGAAAATTTTGATTTGACTAATAAGAAACAACTAAATTTTAAAATTTTTTGACTAAATCAATTCAAAATGTTCGAAATTTATGAGAAGAATAAGGGAAAGATATTTTTTTATTTTTTAATTTTTATGAAAAAAGAGAAAAACAACAAAAAGACTCAAAACATGAAAATTATAAATCAAAACACACAATGCATGCAAGAACACTTTGAATGTTAAGATGAACACCAAACTTAAAAAATTTTACTCTATAGACACTAATAATTCTAAAATGCATATGAAAAACAAGAAAAGACACCAAACAAGAAAAATTTAGAGATCAAACAAAGAAATTCATCAAGAACAACTTGAAGATCATGAAGAACAAATGCATGAGTTTTCGAAAATTTTAATGAAAAATTAAAGATTAAAAAGATGCAATTGACACCAAACTTAAAAATTGACACTAGACTCAAACAAGAAACATCAAATTTTTGGTTTTTATGATTTTATTATAATTTTTTTGTATTTTTTTTTCAAAAATTAATTTGAAAAAGAAAAATAAGGATTTCAAAATTTCTAATGAGAATTCCAGGAATCATGCAATGTTAGTCTAAAGCTCTGGTCCAGAAATTAGACATGGCTTACTAGCCTGCCAAGCTTTCAGCGAAAGCTTCGGTCCAAAACACTAGACATGGCCAATGGCCAGCCAAGCTTTAAGATACAAATCAGGCATACAACAGCTGAATTGATGAGAATAAAAAAAACTCTTGTGCTGATGAGTTGAAACCTCAGTCCAAAAGATTAGACATGGCTTCACAGCCAGCCAGACTTCAACAGATCATCATGAAACTCTAGAATTCATTCTTAATAATTCTGAAGCCATAGAATAATTTAATTTTTTTTAAAGAATTTTTTTCGAAAATAAAAAAAAGCTTAAAATTAAAATAAAATTACCTAATCTGAGCAACAAGATGAATCGTCAGTTGTCCAAACTCGAACAATCCCCGGCAGCAGCGCTAAAAACTTGGTGCACAAAATTGTGATTGTTCATTCCCTGGTAACGGCGCCAAAAACTTAATACGCACGTTCATAATCTTAGTTCTTTTTCACAACTTCGCACAACTAACCAGCAAGTGCACTGGGTCATCCAAGTAATAAACCTTACGTGAGTAAGGGTCGTTTCCACGGAGATTGTCGGCTTGAAGCAAGCTATGGTCATCTTGCAAATCTCAGTCAGGCGGATTCAAATGGTTATGGTGAATTGATAGTTAAAATATAATTAAAATATAAAATGGGATAGAGATACCTATGCAATTCATTGGTGAGAATTTCAGATAAGCGTATGGAGATGCTTTTGTTCCTTTTGAACCTCTGCTTTCCTACTGTCTTCATCCAATCATTCATACTCCTTTCCATGGCAAGCTGTATGTTGGGCATCACCGTTGTCAATGGCTACATCCCGTCCTCTCAGTGAAAATGGTCCAAATGCGCTATCACCGCACGGCTAATCATCTGTCGGTTCTCGATCATGCTGGAATAGGATCCAGTGATCCTTTTGCGTCTCTCACTACGCCCAGCACTCACGAGTTTGAAGCTCGTCACAGCCATCACTTCCCATATCCTACTCGGAATACCACAGACAAGGTTTAGACTTTCCGAATCTCAAGAATGGCCGCCAATAATTCTAGCCTATACCACAAAGACTCTGATCATAAATCAGGAGGCTAAGAGATATGCATTCAAGCTTGCTTTCATGTAGAACGGACGTGTTTGTCAGGCACGCGTTCATAAGTGAGAATGGTGATGAGCGTCACATAATCATCACATTCATCATGTTCTTGTGTGCGAATGAATATCTTAGAGAAGAATTAGGCTTGAGTTGAATAGAAAAATAATAGTACTTTGCATTAATTCATGAGGAACAACAGAGCTCCACACCTTAATCTATGGTGTGTAGAAACTCTACTGTTGAAAATACATAAGAACAAGGTCTAGGCATGGCCGAATGGCCAGCCTCCCCAAATGGCATATGAATTTGAAAATAGGGAAAAAGACTGATCCCTTATTAAGGATGATCAAAATATGTAAAATAAATCACTAAAAGTAGTTTTTATACTAAACTAGTAGCTAGGGTTACATAAGACAAGTAAATGATATAAAAATCCACTTCTGGGCCCACTTGGTGTGTGCTTGGGCTGAGCATTGAGCTTTTATGTGTAGAGACTCTTTTTGGAGTTAAACGCCATGTTGTAGCCTGTTTCTGGCGTTTAACTCTGATTTGTAACTTGTTTCTGGCGTTTAACGCCAGAATAGGGCAGAAAGCTGGCGTTAAACGCCAGTTTGCATCGTCTAAACTTGGGTAAAGTATGGACTATTATATATTGTTGGAAAGCCCTGGATGTCTACTTTCCAACGCAATTGCGAGCACGCCAATTGGATTTCTGTAGCTCCATAAAATCCACTTTGAGTGCAGGGAGGTCAGAATCCAACAAGATCTGTAGTCCTTCTTCAGCCTCTGACTCAGATTTTTGCTCAAGTCCCTCAATTTTAGCCAGAAATTACCTAAAATCACAGAAAAACACACAAACTCCTAGAAAAGTCCAGAAATGTGGTTTTTATTTAAAAACTAATAAAATTATATTAAAAACTAACTAAATCATACTAAAAACTATGTAAAAACAATGCCAAAAAGCGTATAAATTATTCGCTCAACACCTCCATTTTCAAAATTTGTTGAAACTTATTTAGAATTAAAGCTCATTGAGAATTATTCAAATTGATATAAAGTTTGTAAAATTTAGATTTTTGTAGAGGAAGTTATGATCATTCAAAGTTTGGTGTCAAAATCTGAAATTTTGCAATGTTGTAGAATTTTGTGATTTCTGGTTTATGTTCGCACGCACACCCCTGTGATTTTTCGAACTTGTGTGCACGCACAGCCTTGTGCGTACACACACACAGGGGAAAGCCTTCTGTTGGGAGCGCTAGCACAACTTGTGCGCGCACATAACCAATGAAGTTTTACAACCTGTGCGCACACACACGTTGGAAGGTGCACTCTGTTGAGGGCGTTCGCACACCTTGTGCGAATGAACAGAGTTGAAATTTTTACTACCTATATGTATGCACACCTCTATGTGTACGCACATATTTGAAAACTTTCCTGTTCATGCGCACGCACACCTATGTGCGTACGCACACGCCCTGTTTTTCAACTTAAACTTTGTTTTTGACTATTTCACCTTCCCAACAATCTTGTAAACTTCTGTGACACCTATTTAAGACTCTTTGGCTTTTTTCGGGTACCAAAACATAGGAAAGGTCCTAGGAGATTTAATTTGGGTTTTACTTGGAAATGTTAAAGAACAGAGGTTTAGGTTTCTGGTGTATTAAGGATGAGTTGGTTGCGAGAGAAGGAAGAGTAGTGAACTTGGTGATTACTGACAACGAATTGAGAAACCGATGAACTTATGAGTTCCGAGTGGAATTAAGAACTGATAATGGTTATTGTAAGCTTGATGGAGTTTAAAGGAAAGTGTGCCAGGCACTATCCTTGGAATGTTGAGAATTGAGAATTGAAAGTGGATTGAGATGAGAAATGGTGATGATTGGTGATGCTTTAAGGTTGATGGACTTGTTGGATGTGGAAAGGGTACCAGGCACTATATCCTTGGAATGATAGTGTGCTAAGCACTATATCATTGGAATTGATTTACGATGAAATTGGTGAAAACTGGTGATGATTTGAGGTTAGTGGACTTGTTACATGTGGAAAGTGTGCCAGGCACTATATCCTTGGAATGATAGTGTGCCAGGCACGATATCCTTGGAACGATTTATGATAAGATAGATGTTGTTGTTGCTTTCCTTCTCTACCGCAAGAGTGTGCCAGGCACTATATCCTCGGAATGAGCATGCAAGTGTGCCAGGCACTATATCCTCGAAACGATAATGTGCCTGGCACTATATCCTCGAAACGATAAGGTTGAAGACCTTTACATCCCTGCTGATTTTATAATCCTAGACACTGGGAAGGAAGAGGATGAATCCATCATCCTTAGAAGACCCTTCCTAGCCACAGCAAGAGCTGTGATTGATGTGGACAGAGGAGAATTGGTCCTTCAACTAAATGAGGACAACCTTGTGTTTAAGACTCAAGGATCTCCTTCTATAACCATGGAGAGGAAGCATGAAAAGCTTCTCTCACTGCAGAGTCAACCAAAGCCCCCACAATCAAACTCTAAGTTTAGTGTTCGGATGTCACAACCAAACTCTAAGTTTGGTGTTGAACCCCCACAGTCAAACTCTAAGTTTGGTGTTGGGAGGTCCCAACAATGCTCTGAACATCTGTGAGGCTCCATGAGAGCTCACTGTCAAGCTATTGACGTTAAAGAAGCACTTATTGGGAAGCAACCCAATGTTATTTAATTATATATATTTTATTTTCCTTTTTTTATTTCGTGTTTTAGTAGGTTGATGATCATGTGGAGTCACAAAAACTACTAAAAAATAAAAAATAGAATGAAAAATAGCATTGAAAATAGCACACCCTGGAGGAGAGCAGTCTGGTGTTTAAACGCCAGAAACAAGCATTTGTCTGGCGTTTAATGCCAGAAACAAGCACCAAGCTGGCGTTTAATACCAGAAACAAGCATCTGCCTGGCGTTAAATGCCAGAAACAGGCTACATTTGGGCGTTTAACGCCAGAAACAAGCAGCAATCTGGCGTTAAACGCCAGAATTGCACAACAAGGGCGTTTTACATGCCTAATTGGAGTAGTGATGTTAAGTCCTTGGCCCCACTGGATCTGTAGACCCCACAGGATCCCCACCGGATCTGTGGACCCCACAGGATCCCAATCTACCCCACCTCTTCTTCTCTCCTCTTCACACCTTTTCATAACTCTCTTTCCCAAATAACCTCCACCAATCACCTCCATTACTCCTCTAAAACCATCATACAACCCACCTACACCCATCCACTCAGATTCAAACCATCACTCCTTCCTTTTCACACATCATAACCACGTAAAACCCCCTTGGCCGAACTATTCACACACTTCCACCTCCTCCATTTTCTTCTTCTTCTCCTTCTTTCTTTCTTCTTTTGCTCGGGGATGAGCAAACATTTTAAGTTTGGTGTGGTAAAAGTACTGCTTTTTGTTTTTCCATAACCATTTATGACACCTAAGGCCAAGAGAAACCTCTAGAAAGAGGAAAGGAAAGGCAAAAGCTTCCACCTCTGAGTCATGGGAGATGGAGAGATTCATCACAAAGGGTCCATAGCTCAGTAGTAGAGCATTTGACTGCAAAACAAGAGATCATAGACCTCAACAAGAGCATGAGGAATTCCCTCACCAAGAAATCCCTGAGATGCCTCAAGGGATACATTTTTCTCCACACAACTATTGGGAGCAACTAAAGATAGGAGCACCAAAATCACTAGGGATGGAGCAACAAAGGCAAGAAAGAGACATAGAGGAGCTCAAAAGCACCATTGGTTCTTCAAGAAGAGGAAGACGCCACCCTCACTAAGGTGGACTCATTCCTTAATCTTCTTGTCTATTTATTTTACTGTTTTTCATTTATTATGCTTTATGTTTATTTATGTTTGTGTCTTATTACATGATCACTAGTGTTTCAGTGTCTATGTCTTAAAGCTATGAATGTCCTATGAATCCATCACCTTTCTTAAATGAAAAATGCTTTAATTTCAAAAGAACAAGAAGTACATGGTTTCGAATTCATCCTTGAAACTAGTTTAGTTATTTTGATGTGGTGATAATACTTTTTGTTTTCTGAATGAATGCTTGAACAGTGCATATGTCTTTTGATATTGTGGTTTATGAATGTTAAATATGTTGGTTCTTGAAAGAATGATGAAAAAGGAGACATGTTATTTGATAATCTGAAAAATTATAAAATTGATTCTTGAAGCAAGAAAAAGCAGTGAAGAATAAAGCTTGCAAAAAAAATGGCGAAAAAAAAAGAGAGAGAAAGAAAAAGAAAAAGCAAGCAGAAAAAGCCAAGAGCTCTTTAAACCAAAAGGCAAGAGCAAAAAGCCAATAGCCCTTAAAACCAAAAGGCAAGGGTAAA
>NC_029789.2:92941811-92984356 GCF_000816755.2 Arachis ipaensis
TGATTGGAGCTAAGTTTCATTGATATTTTGGAATTTATAGTATATTTTCTTCTTTTTATCCTATTTTATTTTCAGTTGCTTAGGGACAAGCAACAATTTAAGTTTGGTGTTGTGATGAGCGGATAATTTATACGCTTTTTGGCATTGTTTTTATATAGTTTTTAGTATGGTTTAGTTAGTTTTTAATATATTTTTATTAGTTTTTAAATAAAAATTACATTTCTAGACTTTACTATGAGTTTGTGTGTTTTTCTATGATTTCAGGTAATTTCTGGCTGAAATTGAGGGACTTGAGCAAAAATTAGATTCAGAGGTTGAAAAAGGACTGTAGATGCTGTTGGATTCTGATCTCCCTACACTCAAAGTGGATTTTCTGGAGCTACAGATTTCCAAATGGAGCGCTCTCAATTGCGTTGGAAAGTAGACATCCAGGGCTTTCCAGCAATATATAATAGTCCACACTTTGCCCGAGTTTAGACGATGCAAACTGGCATTCAACGCCAGTTCTATGTTGCATTCTGGAGTTAAACGCCAGAAACAGGTTGCAAAGTGGAGTTAAACGCCAGAAACAGGTTACAAACTGGTGTTCAACTCCAAGAGAAGCCTCTACACGTGTAAATCTCAATGCTCAGCCCAAGCACACACCAAGTGGGCCCCAAAAGTGGATTTCTGCATCATTTACTCATTTCTGTAAACCCTAGTAACTAGTTTAGTATAAATAGGACTTTTTACTATTGTATTTACATCTTCGGATCATCTTTGATCCGTTTTATGCTATCTTAGACCTTTATGGGGGCTGGCCACTCGGCCACGCCTAGACCTTGCTCTTATGTATTTTCAACGGTAGAGTTTCTAGACACCATAGATTAAGGTGTGGAGCTCTGCTGTTCCTCATAAATTAATACAAAGTACTATCATTTTTCTATTCAAATCAAGCTTATTCCGATTCTAAGATATTCATTCGCACTTTAATATGAATGTGATGATCGTGACAGTCATCATCATTCCCAACTTATGAACCCTTGCCTGACAGCCACTTCCGTTCTACCTTAGATTGAATGAATATCTCTGGGATTCCTTAATCAGAGTCTTCGTGGTATAAGTTAGAATCCATGGACAGCCATTCTTGAGATCCGGAAAGTCTAAACCTTGTCTGTGGTATTCCAAGTAGGATCTGGGAAGGGATGGCTGCGACAAGCTTCAAACTCGCGAGTGCTGGGCGTAGTGACAGACGCAAAAGGATCAATGGATCCTATTCCAGTATGATCGAGAACCGATAGATGATTAGCCATGCAGTGACAGCGCATTGGACCATTTTCACTGAGAGGACAGGATGTAGCCATTGACAACGGTGACGCCTAACATACAGCTTGCCATAGAAAGGAATATGAATGATTGGCTAAAGACAATAGGAAAGCAGAGGTTCAGGAGGAACAAGCATCTTCGTACGCTTATCTGAAACTCTCACCAATGAATTACATAAGTATCTCTATAATTTACATTTTATTTATATTTTAATTATATTTTAATTATCAAATATCCATAATCATATGAATCTGCCTGACTGAGATTTGCAAGATGACCATAGCTTGCTTCTAGCCGACAATCTCCATGGGATCGACCTTTACTCACGTAAGGTTTATTACTTGGACGACCCAGTGCACTTGCTGGTTAGTTGTGCGAAGTTGTGACAAAGAATTAAGATTATGAACGTGCGTACCAAGTTTTTGACGCCGTTACCAAGGAATGAACCATCATGATTTCTGCGCACCAAGTATGCATACTGTTTACTTTGTGTTATCCTTTATGTTTTAGAGTCTTGTCCTTCTTTTTAAACTCAATAAAAATAGTTGTTTGTCACAAGTGTGAGTTTGTACTAGAACTTGTTTAAAATAAAAGAATTTAAGGAAGTCTTTAGTATCAAAAGCAAGTGTGGTTAAGAGGAAGATATAATTTGATGATGAAACCATAAAATTAAGCTTTATGATTGAGAATTCTTGCTTGAAACACTAAGACAAAGGAGGACCTTTGGAGAAATGTTATAAAGACTCTCAAACATCTATACAACCAAGAAGTAATAGCACAAACAAGTAAAAAAATCATGGCCTAAAGCTCTAAGCATCAATTACTAGGAAATCTAAGAAAGAAACAAAGGAAACTCAAAGAGTATGATCCTAGTAAATGCTTGTGATGAATTTGTGTCAAAGAGAGAGGCTTGAGTAGGTAAATTGTTAGAGTGTTTCAACACCTAGTACCTTAGACCAATTGATTTGGCAGTAATAATTGAAAGCTTATCTAAAGAGCCACTTTGAGACAAAACATCTAGAGTTGTAGTCAAGCAAAAAGAGAGTCAGGAAAAGAAAAAAAAGATGCAAGAGAGAGTGCAATGCTACTTCAAGGTGACAACAAATAAAGAGGACTCTATAACATCATTTAAAAGGAATTCCCAAGTTCTAAGGATTTCAATATAGGAATTAACAATTGAGGAATTTCATGCATGGTTACATAAGTAAATTATCTCATCATCTCTTGATTACCATACACAAGTCTTAAACTTCCTTCACTCAAGTTTGCTTAAGAATAACATTTGTGCGTCTTAACTAGCTTGCTTGAGGACAAGCAATGTTTAAGTTTGGTGTTGTGATGAGTGTGCATCTTAACTAGATAGCTTAGGATTCTTTTTCATCAAATAAATCATGAATCTTGCTACTAATCAAGTGTTTTTGTGGTTAAGTGATGAGCGGATATTTTATACGTTTTTTTGTATCATTTTCATATAATTTTTAGCATGTTTTATTTAATTTTTATTTAGTTTTCATTAGGTTTTAGTGTTAAATTCACATTTTTGGATTCTACTATGAGTTTTTGTGTTTTTATACAATTTCAGGAATTTTTTGGCTGAAATTGAGGAGCTGGAGCATTGCAGATGCTGTCTGAATCTAACCTCCATACACTCGAAAGAGCTTATTCTGGAGTTACCAAAGTCCAAATGGAGAATTCTCAATGGATATGGAAAGTTAACTTCCAGATCTTTCCAACAATATATAATAGTCCATACTTTACTTCAGAATAGAAGGCCTGAAACTGGCGTTCAACTCCAGCCTCCTGCCCTAGTCCAGGTGTAGTCCAGCGCCCAAAGGAAGAGACCAGCGTCCAAATGCCCAAAGAGGACCCCCTAGCCAGCGTTCAACGCCCTAGAGGCCTCATAGCACATGGATGTCATCAAAGCTCAATCCAAACACTCACCAAGTGGGCTCCAGAAGTGGATTTTAGCACTAAAAATACTGTTTTACCCTTCTTATATAATCCTTAGTCATTAGTTTAGTATTTAAGGGATATTTTGCATAATCATAGAAGACTTTTGGCCATATTTTCGTGTATCATTGTGTTTTCTATCAATATGAGTTTCTAAACCTCCTAGGTTGAAGGGAGTGATAAACCCCAATTTGGTGGTTTATCTTGTGTTGATTTTAAGGAATTTTATCAACTTTTCTCACATTTATTCAATGAAATAGTATGGTTTTGTAATTCTCCCTTAATTTGTACTTGAGTGTAAAAATATGCTTTTTAGACCTTTAATTTGCTAGTTTTAATTCACCTTTGATTCCACTAGATGCCTTGATGTATTTGTTAGTGAATTTAGGTTGAAAAGGCCTGGAATGGATCAAAAGAGTGAAGAGAAAAGCATGCAAAGTGGAGAATTCATGGAAAATCAAGGATTTGGAGTGCATACATCGATGCGCACGCATAAAGCTTTTTGTTCTCTCTTGCTCCTAGCCATTCCTTCTTTCTTCAACCTTCTTCAAAACTCTTTTCACCTATCATCAATCAACCAAACACATCAAAGCTTTGCTCAAAATCATGAGTTTGTTATTCTTTCATAATTTATGACAATTATAGCATAAAATCTCATGAAATTGCATTAATTCATACATGGTTGATTGAATCAAAGGAAACATGGAAATCTACCCAATTGGCTTGCTTATGGCTCAAGAAAGTGCATAAATCAATCGAAAACAAAAGAAAAAGGCTAGTGAAACTAGGCTAAGATGACTTGTCATCATTGGGCAGCCATTAACAAGCACTAAAAATAAAGGTACTAAGAAGAAAGTACCTAAAGGTTGGAGGGACAAGAAAGTCCCCACTGAAGGCCTCTCACCTGGTCTGAGAGTTGTCTTCACCAAGAAACTAGTCATACCACATACAGTGAGTCGTGTCCTGTCTCTAGAGCATGTGGAGCTCATTCATGAGAAGACAGGAAGAAAGTTCACTATAAGGGGCAAAATTTTTAGCCCATACTCACCTCCGTAAGGAGCTAACTATCAAGCGAATGACGTTAAAGAAGCGCTTGTTGGGAGGCAATCCAACCCTAACTAATTATTTTTATTTTCCTTTATTTTATTTTTCTTTAATGTTTATTTAGGTTCATGATCATGTGCAGCAGTCAGAACAGAGACAGAAATATTAAGCAGTGAAAACAGAACACTCTGGATGGAGTGTTGCTAGCATTGAACGCCAGACAGGGAGCACTGGCTGGGCGTTCAACGCCCCCAATGGGCAGCATAGCTGGCGTTGAACGCCAACCAGGGAGCAGACCCTGGGCGTTCAAACGCTAGAGCAGACGACAGGGAATCTGAATTCCCTAAGCCTCTCAGGACTAGTGGATCTGATAAACCACTATTTTATGATTTATCTTGTACTCAATTGAGTGGTTTTTATCAAGTCTTTGCACACTTATTCATACTAATTGCATGGTTTTACATTTTCCTTCCTAATTTTGTGCTATGATTGAAAACATGCTTCTTTGGCCTTAAATTACTAATTTTAAATCCTCTCTTATTACCATTCGATGCCGTGATATGTGTTTTAAGTGATTTCAGGGTTTATAGGGCAGGAATGGCTTAGAGGATGGAAAAGAAGCATGCAAAAGTGGAAGGAATACAAGAAATTGAAGGAATTGCTAAGCTGTCCAGCCTGACCTCTTCGTATTTAACTGACCATAACTTGAGCTACAGAGATCCAAATGAGGCGATTCTAGTTGCGTTGGAAAGCTAACATCTGGGGCTTCAAAATGATATATAATTTCCTATAATTTCTCTGAAGATAAGTGACTCGCACGCGTGCATCATGCACACGCATTGCATCAGCAAAATTTCAGCGTTTTTGAATTCGTCGCGAGCGATTTCTGGGCTGTTTTGGCTCAGTTCTCGGCCCAGAAAACACAGATTAGAGGCTATAGAGTAGAGGAATGAAGAGACCTCTCATTATTCACAATTTTAGGTTCTTAGATGTAGCTTTTAGAGAGGGAGGCTCTCTCCTCTCTCTAGGATTTAAGATTCCTAGTTTTATGCTGTTGAGTTGGATATTACAAAGAGTTGCTACCTCCGTTGAAGTCATTATTATTCTAGTTTGTTTTCTTTTTCCTTTACTCTTTCATATCCTTAATCTTTGTTCAGAGTTACAATTGGATTATTTTTAGAATTTATTAATGCAAGAAGTATTTTTCCATTTAAATTTTATTATTTGTTTAATTGCTTCCAATTGATTTTAATTACCATGTTCCCTTTTTACTTCTCTTATAAGACAACGAAGATGGTATTCATGTTGACAGAGTAGACTCCCAACTTGACTTGGGAGTTGATTAAAAGGAGACCCTTGAGTTGGAACGCTCTAGTGATTAGTTAAATTGGAAGTTGTTGGCTAATTTTCTATTTACTAACACTAGTCCTTCCCAAGGGAGAGGATTAGGATTTGCGAATAAGAGTTAGCTCAATCACTTGACTTTTCTTTATTTAGTAAGGGTTAACTAAGTAAAAATAACAACCTTTTGATACTACACTTGAGAAAATCCAACAAGGATAGAACTTCCAATTAATCATTCTCCCAGTCAAGGCTTTTTATTTTAATTACATAAAACCTCTTGTTAATTTTCATTGCTTTAATTTATAATTATTTATTTTCCCATTCCTCATCCCAAAATTTCTCAAAAAATCTCATAACAAATAATAAACACACTTCCCTGTAATTCCTTGAGAGACGACCCGAGATTTAAATACTTCGGTTATTACTTTTTAGGGGTTTTGTTACTTGTGACAACCAAAATTTTGTACAAAAGGATTCTTTTTTGGTTTAGAAACTATACTTTCAACGAGAATTTATTTGTGAAATTCTTTACCGATAGAAAATCGGTTCGTCAAAATGGCGCCGTTGTCGGGGAATTGCAAATGTGTGCCTTATTATTGGTTATTGTAAATAGTTTTGCTTTTTCTCTCTTTGTTAGTGTTTCTAGTTTTAGGAGTTTATTTTCATTAATTTTTATTAGTTTTTATTTTTACTTGCTACTATGAATTCTCACCCCTTTCGCTATGAGTCTAGTTCAAATTATGTTGCAAGGAATGGATGCTATAATGAGAAAATGCATCAAGGTTGGAATAATCAAAGATGGGAGGAGCCATGAGGATTTTATCAACCCTTTCGGCAACAACCCCCTCCAATGTGCTATAACCAACAACCATTTCTATGATGCATACCAAGACAATAGTTATGGTGTACCTCTTCGTGACAACCAACCTCCACCAAATTACTATGATCAATAGCCATTCCAAGATGCGTACCAAGATGATGGATATGGTGGACCCCTTGTAGTTACCAACAAGCCCCACCATATGCTTATGAACCACCGCCTCAACATAACTTTGAACCACCACACTCAGAAACCCCTTTTCCACCATTCACCCCCATATGACCCTGATCCTTACCCACCATACCAAGAGCCATACGAACCATACATAGAACCACAACCTCAATATACACCATCTCCATATCCTTATCAAAATGAACCACCTTCTTATCATAAACACTTTCTCCCAAGTAATGAACCCTCATATCCATCCCAATCTCCAACGAATGAAACCCTTGGTGTACTTCTTCAAAGGCAAGAAGAGATGGAAAAGAACGTGCTAAATTTTGCAGCCGCCTTGGGCGAGTTAATAAATCAATTAGCCTTCCAATGCTTGAGCACTCACAGCGCCCCCATGGCTACATGTAGGGAATCAAATGAAGAGCATAGCATGAAGGAGAGATCAAAAATGCCGGTGGGACATGAGGAACATGATTTTGTATTGGAACAAGTGGAGGAAGCTGTAATAGTTGAAGAAGAAGAAGTGGTTGCAGACTTAGGAGATGCTGAACCTCCATGGGAACCTCGAGTTATAGAGCCTCCTTCTAAGGAGTTTGAATTTGATGTTGAGGAAGGTGTACAACCTCCAAGGCATATCATGGCTAGAGACTTTGCAGAGGTTGATCAAGAGATAGAGATTAAAGAAGAAGAAGCACAACCTCCCATGACGTTGGTAAGTAACGAAGAAGAGATTGAATAGGAAGAAAGCTACCAAGAGGAAGAGGTTGACATTGAAGAAGCTTACAAAGAGGTGGAAGTTGTCAAGGAAGAGCTCAAAGGAATGGAGCTGGAAATCACCTTGCCAAAGTTGTTGGAGACCTCTTCCCCTAAGCCATCACCATCCATTCCTTCATTCAAGTGGGTAAATCTTTCATCTCTAAGCTTAATTAGCCCACTTGAATATGCTTTGCTTGAGACGGATGGGCAACTTAGAGCTCTTTGTGGCGTTAAGAGTAAGAGGAAGCTGGTTAGTGGTTGGAATTGTCATGCAAGGTTCAATATGGTTGCATGCTCCAAATTGAAGTACAAAGGTTGGTATAATTCTCAATTGAATGGGTCTAGGAAGTTGTTTGGATGTCTCAGTGAGAACTCCAATTCCTCACCACCCAAGAGGAAAAATGATGATCAACAAGAAGACGGGTGCAAAAGCAAGGTTTGGGACACTGGAATTCATTCCAACAATCAGCACTCTTGGGGCCTTGTCACTTGCTTTGACTTGCTTGAAGGCTTTATACGCCTAGTTTGGGATCCCGGAGGCCATTGGAATTACAAATATTGGTGGAGATTCCTGGATGAGTTCAAGCACAAGCCTCCATGAGAAGGAGCTCACCAAATGTCCAACTTAAGGTCTCTAACTAAAAGTGCTAGGTGGGAGACAACCCACCATAGTATCATCTTTCAATTTTATTCTTAGTTTTATTTTATTTTAATTTTTATCAACGTTCATTTATAATTTCTGCATAATCATCTGCATCTACACACTGCATAAAAAAAAGGGATCGACGCGCAAGCGTCTACGACGGGCACGCATCGTGTGTGACTACGCAACAAAAAGAAAACAAACTAAGAGTTGTGCTGGAGACACGCGGGAGGGGTGCGTGGCGCACAAGCCACCCAACGCATACGCATGCCTCACGCGTATGCGTCCCCTGCAAAAAGTTCAACCCACGCGTAAGCATCAGCGACGCGTATGTGTGGGGCATGAAAATCGGCGTAAAAGCCTGTTGAACAGAGAGTTGTGATGGTCTGGGGCTGGCACTCTGCTAGAGGCACAACATCACCCACGCGTACGCGTCCCTGACGTGTGCGCGTCCTTTTGCTTCCAGACCACTCACGCGTATGTGTGGGCAACGCTTACGCATCGAACGGCCAACTCAGTTTTCACGCGTACGCGTCGCGCCCTGTTTCTAAATTCTTACTTCTTCCTTCTCTCCTTTCTACTACTTTCTTCCTTCTTTCTTACTTTCTTCTTCTTCATTCCTTTAACCTCTCATCTTTATTCTCTTTCATTCTATTTTACTTAACTTATTTGTATACTTTGATTCATTGCATTTTAATTTTGTGCATATTTTTTTCTTTTCTAAATTTATTATTTTTCCATTGGTGTTAAATTTTCTTATTCAACAGTTGTCTCTTTTCTGGTATTATTTTGGTGCTTAGTGACTTGTTTTACAATGTTGGATGATATTATTTTTCTGTGAATGTCAATCTTTTATGATACCTGTATCCCTTTTGCATTGACATGAATTTATATTGTCTTCCATTACCCACACTCTCTTCCCCTTTGTTGCAATTTTTGCACTATTGATATGCCGTTTGTTTCTACTGTCTTCTCTCTTGCATGTTGTAGCTACCATATAATTAAGACCCTCATTATGTGGCATTAACCAACCCATGTTTTATTTCTTTTCCTATCTTTGTTTCTGGGTTACTTTTCTCCCTTTTTCTCTTCCTTCAGGATGGCCATCAAGAAGGAAAACGGAAGACTTTTACATGGGGCAGCAGACAAGTCTATCTGCACAATCTTTGGAGAAAAGTGTCAGTTGGAAAAATCCGTACACTTGCACATCTTAGCATGCATCGAGGACGGTGCAAGCTTTAAGTGTGGGGAGGTCGACAACGACTTCCGTGGGTTAGTTATTTTCTTCTCAACAACAATGTTTTATTTTATTTGTTAGTTCATTATTGCATTTGCATGTTTGATTGCATGTTTGTTTGATTTTGTGCATTTAACTACTACTTGGTTGAAATAATATTTTCTTTTCAAGACCCCTTTTTATATATTTCACTAATTTAAATTGAAAAATTTGTGTTAAACTTGCTTGAAGATTATAAATTGGAAAATAGTTTTTGAGCTAAGAACACATAACCCAGTGAGATTTTTAAGCCTAATTGTATGGTTACATTATCTAACCATGATATTTTATTCTTGTGTGTTTTCTTCTCTATAATTGTAATCTTTATTTTGTTCCACTCTATAAGTCCAATGTTTAGTGTATTCATATGCATGCATATGATTGAGGCCATTATTTGATTTTTGCTCACTTATCCCAAATAGCCTACCCTTTCAATTACCTTTGTTAGCCACCTTGAGCCTGTTAATCCCTATTTGTTCTATATTTTACCACATCACTAGCCTTAAGCAGAAAAACAAATTAATTACCCCAAATTAATGTTCAAAAAGGGGAGCTAGTTTTGAGGTTACATGAAGAGAAGATGGTCCTCAATGTCTTCAAGGCGATGAGTTACCCCAAAGAATCCATAGGAGAATGCATGATGGTAGATACTATAGAGAAGCTAGTTCAAGGAGTGTTGGAAGAAGAACAACGTGAAGAGATTATGGAGCTGGAACAACAAGCATTAGGTGGTGAGTTACCACAAGAGATCATGGAGAATTCAATCATGCTGAACTACATGGATAACAAGGAAGTAGAGGCACCAAAACTATAGCTAAAGACCCTGCCTCCAAGCTTGAAGTATGCATACTTGGGTGACAACAACACTTACCCAGTGATCATTAATTCAAACTTGAGTGAGGAGCAAGAAGAAAAGCTTCTCCAAGTGCTGAGACAACATAAAGATGCTATAGGATGGACACTCGCAGACTTGAAGGAAATTAGTCCTTCAATGTGCATGCACAAAATCCTACTTGAAGAAGGAGCCAAGCCCTGAAGACAGAAACAAAGAAGGCTGAACCCAACCATGAATGAAGTGGTTCAAAAAGAGGTGCTAAATCTGTGGCAAGCTGGGGTGATTTACTCTATCTCAGACAACCCTTGGTAAGCCCAGTGCAAGTAGTCCCAAAGAAAAGAGGGATCACTGTTGTACCAAATGAGAAGAATGAGCTGATACCTACAAGAACAGTGACCGGTTGGCGCATGTGCATCGATTATAGGTAGCTTAATGAGGCCACCCGAAAGGATCACTTCCCCCTACCTTTCATGGATCAGATGCTTGAAAGATTGGTAGGACATGAGTATTATTGCTTTCTGGACAGTTATTCTGGCTACAACCAAATTGTTGTAGACCCTAAAGACTAAGAAAAAACCTCATTTACTTGTCTATATGGTGTTTTTTCTTATAGGAGAATGCCCTTTGGATTGTGCAATGCACCTGCAACATTCCAAAGGTGCATGCTCTCCATATTTTCAGACATGATTGAAAGATTCATTGAGGTGTTTATGGATGACTTTTCTATTTTTGATGATTCATATTCTAATTGCTTGCACCACTTGGCCTTGGTGCTAAAGAGATGCCAAGAAACCAACCTTGTTCTGAACTAGGAGAAATGCCACTTTATGGTTACAGAGGGGGTGGTTCTTGGCCACAAGATCTCAAAAAGAGGCATAGAGGTGGACAAGGCCAAGGTGGAGGTGATTGCAAAATTACCCCCGCCTTGCAATGTCAAAGCAATTAGAAGTTTTCTAGGACATGCTGGCTTCTATAGGAGGTTTATTAGAGACTTCTCCAAGGTTGTCAAACCATTGAGCAACCTGCTTGTCTCTAATATACCTTTTATTTTTTATAAAGAATGCCTGCTAGCCTTTGAAGAGCTTAAGAACAAGCTCTCCTTTGCACCTATCATAGCACCACCCAGCTGGGATCTACCTTTTGAGTTGATGTGTGATGCATCCGATTTTGCTGTTGGTGCTGTTTTAGGACAGAGGAGGGACAAATTGGTGCATGTTATTTACTATGCTAGCAAAGTCCTCAATGAGAATCAAAGAAACTATACCACTACAGAAAAGGAATTACTTGCCATTGTCTTTGCTTTTGATAAATTTGGATCATATCTTATTGCCTCCAGAGTAATTGTATTCACTGATCATGCAGCACTCAAATACTTGCTTACCAAACAAGAGTCCAAGCCCAGACTAATAAGGTAGATCTTGTTTCTTTAAGAGTTTGACATTGAAATAAAAGATATGAGTGAAACATAGAACAAAGTGGCTGACCACCTCTCAAGGATCCCACAGGAAGAAGATGATGCGCCCCAACTTGCAGTGAATGAGAGTTTCCTTGATGAGCAGTTGATGATTTACGGACATAGCTAATTTCAAGGCTATTGGAGAACTACCAACCAACATCAACAAACACATGAAGAGGAAGCTAATCAAAGATGCTAAACACTACATTTGGGATGAGCCCTTTTTATTTAAAAAGTGTGCTGATGGGATCTTGAGAAGGTGTATCTCCCATGAAGAAGGGCAGGAAGTACTTTGGCAATGTCATGGCTCAGCATATAGAGGCCATTTCAGTGGGAAAAGAACAGCAACCAAGGTGCTATAATGTGGATTCTATTGGCCAACCATGTTTAAGGATGCAAAGGAATTGGTATCAAGGTGTGATGAACGCCAAAGGACTGGCAATCTACCCAAGAAAAATGAGATGCCACAGAGGTTTATAATGGAGTTAGAATTGTTTGATGTATGGGAATTGATTTTATGGGACCTTTTCCTTCCTCTTACTCAAACAATTATATTTTGGTGGCTGTAGATTATGATTCAAAATGGGTAGAAGCCATAGCCACAGCAACAAATGACAACAAGGTTATGATGAACTTCTTGAGAAAGAATATCTTTAGTAGGTTTGGAGTGCCTAGAGCTCTCATCAGTGATAGAGGAACACACTTCTGCAACAGGAAACTTAAAGCACTCCTCTCTAAATATGGAGTAAAACACAAAGTGGCAACTCCATATCATCCACAGACCAACGGCAAGCTGAAATTTCAAACAGGGAACTCAAAAGAATTCTTGAAAAAATTATTGGAGACTCAAGAAAGGATTGGTCTAAAAAGCTGGATGATACTTTATGGGCCTACAGGACAGCCTTCAAATCACCTATCGGGATGTCTCCATATCAATTGGTGTTTGGCAAGGCTTGTCACTTACCAGTTGAGCTTGAACATAGAGCATTCTGGGCTCTAAAGATGCTAAATTTTGATGACCAAGCTGCTGGAGAAAGGAGGCTAATGCAACTCAATGAGCTGGAGGAGTTCAGAAATCAAGCATATGAGAATCCAGAGATCTACAAGGAAAATACAAAGAGGTGGCATGATCAAAAGATAACAAGGAGAGAGTTCACAGAGGGACAAAGAGTGTTGCTATACAATTCAAGACTTAAGTTCTTTCCAGGGAAGCTCAAGTCTTGATGGTCTGGACCCTTCACCATTCTCAAAGTGTCACCTTATGGTCATGTAGAGCTCATGGAAGACAAAACACAAAGAACTTTCACTGTGAATGGCCATAGACTCAAGCATTACTTGGGAGACTCACTGGATGAAAAGAGAGTGAGCTACCATCTCAGCTAAAGAAGGAATAACGTCAAGCTAGTGATGCTAAAGAAGCGCTGGTTGGGAGGCACCCCAACACCCTATATCCTTTTGATTTACTACTTTCTTAGAAGTAGCTTAAAACTTGTTAGTTTAGGTAGCTTAAGTCTCAGTTTAATGTTCTATTTCATTGCCTTATAAAAGTAGATTGAAGGTGGTAGATTAGGAAGTTTAGATTTCAGTTTTTAATAGTTAGTAGCTTTACATTCTGTTTCTTCTCTTTCTGAAATGCAACTTGATGAACATATTTTCTGATGATGAGTAATTGGGTTGGGAACTGGCTAACAAGCTAAGTTTGGTGTGGCCACCAACTCACTTAATCTAGGCTCAAAACCATTTGTATGAATTTAATATTAAGAAGTAAGCTCAGAGATTAAGTTTAGTGTGGCCACCACCATACAAAGATCACCTAGCAAGCCCAATGCCATCCAAGTTAAAAGTATTTAATAGATTGATAAATGTATGAAAGGTGGTTTTAAATGTGTTCGGAAGGGGTTTAGAAGCAAAAGAATGTGAAAGGATAAAAGTTAATTCACCCTTATGAACACATTAAAAACCCAATGATGAACACAATTTATTAGATGCAAGGGAATTAAGTTTGGTGTCCCAAGGGACACTCATCAGTTGCAAGTTCATTTGCTCAAGGAATGTGAAGGATTCTTTTGTCATTACTGATGGGATTTTCGATTTCATTTTTCAGGAGAGAGAATGGGGCCCACATGATTGATAAGTCATCAAGAAGAGAGTCAAAGTGTATTTACACTTTGGAACTCAACACATGAAGGAAGCAAAGTGGGATAAGGACTGGCGCCTCTTCCCACGTTAGGCACCACTTCCCAAGTAGGAAAACATTGAATTGCTTCCAATTTCCACCATTCAGACCACACTTTCCACCCCTATAAAAACCCCTTATTTTTTTCCACCTCTCCTCACACTTTAAACCCCAACCTCACACACGAAAAGACCCTCACAATTCCTTCTTTCTTTTCATCTCCGTCCTCTTTTCTTTACCTTTTTCTTCTACTTGATTAGGGACAATCAAGCCCTAAGTTTGGTGTTGAAGCGAAACTGTGTTTTGCTTGCTCTCTCTCGCATACTTCTTCAACTTTCTTTAACACTTCAAGCACACTTTCTTCACCACAATGGCACCACCAAGAGCCTCATCAACAAAGAAAAGAAAGACCAAGGAACCAACCTCAGGGTCCTCAAGCCACAATGAATACAAGTTCTTTTCATCATTCAACCAAAACTATTTTTATGGTTGGGTGAGTGAGAGGCAAATCATTCCGGAAGTTGGGTTGCAAATGGGGAGATAAACAGTAGAGGCTGGGCACTCTTATGAACCCACCAAGGAAGGTGGTGGAAAGCTTGGTAAGAGAATTCTATGCCAATACTGTGCCTCAGCCAGGGCAACTCTATGGCTATCTTAGCTATATGAAAGGGAAATCCATTGATTACAGTCCCTCTAACATGGATAGGATGCTCATGGTGAGACAAACAAGCTCTACTCAGAGCTATGAAGAAAAGATGAAGCAAGAAGACCCAAGATTTGATGAAATCCTCAATGAGATTTGTGTCTTGCACGTGCAATGGATCAGAGATAAAGATGGGAGACCCAACTAGCTGCGGAGAAGAGACTTGAGCTTCCAAGCTAAAGGGTGGCTGGATTTGTGAGAAGATCTCTCAACCCTACTTCAGAAGTCTGAGGTGACAGTGGAAAGGGCTGTGCTTATATACAGCATTATGAAAGGTGAGAATGTGAATGTTGGGGAGATGATAGCCAACAACATTAACAGGGTGCTGAAAAGCACCAAGGATAGCACAAGGCTAGCATTCCCCAGCATCATCAAAAGGCTGTGTGATGAAGCAAGGGTGAAGAAGATTATTGATGAGGTGCTGGTAGAACAAGACAAGCCCATAACGGCCAAGAAGATGGCCAAAGTGGTGGCTGTCAACCCACTTGAGAGGAGAAGGGATAGAAGACATGCTCATGTGCCACAAGGGCAGCCACATCAAGAAGAGGAGCAACCACATCACCTAGTACTTCAACTACCACCATATCAATAATACCAACAATACCAACAATTTCCTGAAGGTTTTAACTGGGAGCAATTGCAGGGAGATATACACCAAATGAAGGGAGACATACACCATCTGAGAGAGGATGTCAACCAACTCAAGGACAATCAACAACAACAATGGGACCAAGTGAATCAAAATATACAACAACTCTAAGGGAGCGTGGAGCACATGAGGAAGGAGCAGCAAGAACAGTTTGACTGGGGGGAAATGCAAAGCGCACTTGACAAGATAGTGGAGCAGAATAAATGGCAGCAGAGGAACCTTACTGAGTTCAAGAATCTTTATGATGCCAGGACTATCTCAAGGAGGTAATATAATATCAACATACAATAAAAGCTGAATCACTTGTGTAACGCTGTGGCTGCCTTAAACCCTGAATACCCAACATTCATGCAAGAAATGGAGGAGTTGAGTGCAAGACAAGAAGAAATTCTTGCCAAATACAAGGAGGATGAAAGAAATTACATGAAGAGGCTAGGATTTGTAAAACCCAAAGACACAAAGGCACAAGAGGGATCCTCCAAAAAGGTTGATGATGACTTCTCCCCCTCTAAAAAGAAAGACAATGGAAACGGTTCAATGAACTGAAGCTGCTCAAGGTTGTTGAGTTCCATGGTTGACAATCTCAAAATCCTGAATTTCTGTTTAAGTTTCTCTATGTTTGAATTTCTGTTTAAAAATAAAGTTGCAATGTTAGGATAGTGATGTTTTGATGCTTAGTTTTATTTTATGCCTGAAGTCTTTTATGAGTCTTTTTAAATTACAAGAAAGAAAATGCAATGTTAGTCAAGTTTTATCCACATCAATAAAAGATTAGTTTGTTCCATAAGAGTTGTTGTGAGTGTTACAAAAACAGGAATAAAAGAGACTAAGACCAAGTGGGAATGTTCAAAAACTAAGAGATAAGGAACTAAGTGAAGAACCTTGAATGAAATGGAAAGAAAATGAGTTATGAAGAGCAATTAGGCTTAGAAGGTAGGACAAGTAGAAGCAGAAGGGTGTCCCTTGAATAACTATAGAACCAAGAAGTAGTAAGCAATAAAGACCTAAGGCTCTGAGCATCAACTACTAGGATGGAAAGAAACACTAAATAGCTCAAAAGAGTTAAAGGACCTAGTAGATGCTTGTGGTGAAGATGTGTCAAGAAGAGACCTGGACAAGTAAATTCTTAGGGATGTTTCAACACCTAGTACCCTAAAGCCAACTGGCTTGGGAGTGCTAATTGAAAGCCTAACTAAAGGGTTGTCTTGAGACAAAACATTTAAAGTCGTGGTCAATGAAAAAGAGAAAGTGAAAAAGGAAAGAATAACCAAAAGAAAAAGAAATAACTCTTGCTACTTCAAGGTGACAATCAATAAAAAGGACCCATGAAGCCTATACTTAGAATAGCCTCCAAGAACCTAGGAGTTCTTTGTGACATTGAAATAGAAATATTCATGTGTTAAACACTTAGCCTCATCCTTAGTAATGTTGCATCCATTCAAGGTCAAGTCTCGATTTATCTAAGAACTACTCACAGTGATTTGCTTGGGACAAGCAAAGCCTAAGTTTGGTGTTGTGATGACTTGCATCATCTACACTTTTTCTTACATAAAAACGACCATAAAAGAGCATAACCTCATTTGATCATTGCAATTTATGCACTATTTGATGAATATTATGGTACATTGCTTTGAAATGGGTTTGTGCTGAATTTCAGGTGAAAAAGACATCAAAAAGGGGAAGAAAAAAACAAAACAAGCTGGGCGTGTGAAACTGGCGTGCCACTTGGAGCAAACGCCACAAAAATATATGGGCGTGGCACGACAGTAGCTGGACGTGGCACGCTAGTACTAAATTCCAGAAAAGATCCTCAAGCTATTTATATGGGCGTGGCATGCCAGGAACTGAGCGTGGCATGCCAGGAACTGAGCGTGGCACGCCAGTTATGATTTCCAGAGGAGCATAATTGAAGAAAATGTATGGGTATGGCACGCTAGGAGCTGGGCATGGAACACCAATGTAATTTTCCAGAAAGCAATGTTGAAGATGGGCGTCGCACGCCTAACCCCTCACATACTATGGGCGTGCCACTTGAGCCATGGGCGTGGCACGCCAATCCATCACTCCAGAAGAGATCATCACCTGGGCATGCCACTTGGTATCGAAGGCGTGGCACGCCAGCTTCAAAAGTGACTTGGGCATGCCACTTGAAGAGCCAGGCGTGGCACTCCAAGCTGAAAAGTATCACACTAAAGGGGCATGCCACTTGAGCATCAGGGCGTGGCACGCCAGTACAAGATTCCAGAGAGCAACATTGAAGACCCAAAAGGCTGGACGTGCCACTTGGTATCGAAGGTGTGGCACGCCAGCTTCAAATTGTCACTTTGGTGTGCCACTTGAAGAGCCAGGCGTGGCACGCCAAGATGGAAAGATCCACATTGAAGTGGGCGTGCCACTTGAGCATCAAGGTGTGGCACGCCAGTACAAGTTTCCAGAGAAGAGGTTGAAAGCCAAAAAGGCTAGGCGTTCCACTTGGTGTCGAAGGCGTGCCACGCCAACTCTCAACTCCCACTTTGGTGTGCCACTTGAAGGACCAGGCATGGCACGCCAGCCACTGGACCAAGGCAAAATACTGGGCGTGGCATGCCAGACCCTGGGCGTAACGCGCCAGTTATATTTTTCATAGGAGGAGTTAGGGGGCCAACCATATAGGCGTGCCACTTGGTATCGAAGGCATGGCACACCAGCTACCATTTCTCACTTCAGTGTGTCACTTGAGCCTCAGGCGTGGTACGCCAACATCACCCATCTACAAGAAGAAGACCTGGGCGTGCCATTTGAGTTCTGGGCGTGGCACGCTAATGAAGGAACCAAGCACACAAATAGGCGTGCCACACTTCTTCAGTTTTCTAGAGAGAAAGACCAAGCACACATAATGGGCGTGGGATGCCAGACCTGAACGTGCCACGCTAGTTCAACTTTCCAGAAGCAAGAAGAAGAGGGAAAAGGTCTGGGCGTGCCACTTGAGGTCGAAGGCATGGCACGCCAGGCCACACAGTGCTTAAAGAGCACACAAATAGGCGTGCCACACTTCTTCAGTTTTCTAGAGAGAAAGACCAAGCACACATAATGGGCGTGGGATGCCAGACCTGAACGTGCCACGCTAGTTCAACTTTCCAGAAGCAAGAAGAAGAGGGAAAAGGTCTGGGCGTGCCACTTGAGGTCGAAGGCGTGGCACGCCAGGCCACACAAGTGCTTAAAGAATCCTAGGCGTACCACTTGAGCTCAAAGGCGTGGCACGCCAGGGATGCCGATGAAGAAGCGCGTGCCACTTGAGGAGTTGAGTGTGGCACGCCAAGTCAGATTTAGAGCTGGGCGTGGCACGCCACTGAATTTTGTCCATGCTTGTATATGATGTCTGATACAAGACTTATATAAACAAAAACATGCCGTTTACTATTATTTACTACTAAAGTGATGATAAGATTAATAGCCGTGGCCACAAACATGTATTAGATAAACGAAAGCTATTAGTAAATGATTATCATAATATTCAACAAGCAAAATATCTCGTCTATGTTGACTTATAGACACAAATAAGTAAATCCCATACATGTCTAGGATTGCTCAAAAGGAGAGATTAACCAAATGGGTGTTTGTCAATGTGGAGAAGTTTGATATGCGTGTACGTAATAAAGATAAGCTAAAGAAATGCCACAGGTTGCTAATTAGTCAACTAAGGCAACGATAACTCAGTTTTAGGAAATCCAATCATATTATTTTTATGTTTTAGTAGACTGGTGATTTGAAGTGATCTGACGAAGTAGTTTATGTCCAAAGCCCCAAGTAAAATAGGTCTTCGTAGACTGGTGATATCAAGTGATTTGATGAAGTTTTTTATGTCCAAATCCCCCAAGTTTAATAGTTCTTGACTCATATTTTTGAATAAAAAATACGACCACCATAATCAGAAGCATAAAGATTATTTGCACACTTATACAAGATAAGTTTATCTTTTTGAATGAATGATTGGAGTACAAAATCTAATGCTTAACAAGGTAGATCAAGTAAAGATTGATTTGGCAGAAATATGAGAAGGACATTTTCCTAATATGGTAAGACTTGTTGGTCTTAACAATCAGAATTTCAAATAAGTGCAACTTTTTAGAGACACATAGGATAATATCCTTTGGATAAAGTATAATAACCTAAGACTTATGTTATAGTTGTCTAAAAACTATATCTGTGTCATTATATTATACACTAAACCGTGCAAACTATGAAAATATAAATACCATAGCCTTTTCGGTAAAAGCTAAGAAGTATTCATCAAAGCATATACTAATATATAACAATCTTTCAATGGTAATTGATATGAAATATCAGCCCTTGTGGTCCAAAAGTCAAAATAAACATGTACGATTATAATATTATGTAGATAAAATTATTTATAAAAAAGTTGAATAAAATGATAGTAGATTTGTTTTAATTTATTTGAATTACATTAAGAAAGAAGCAAGTGACATTCCACAGCTTTGAAATGGGTGCAATGTTTTAAAGACATAGGATAATATCTTTTGGTTAAATTCTAATAACCTATGACTTATTTTACAGTTTTTTAAAAAGTAAAAATTATGGCTTTGTCATAATATTATAGACTAAACCGTGCAAACTATTAAAAATGTAAATATTATAACCTTTTGGTCAAAAGATATTTAATATTCATCGAAACATATACTAATTGCAGTCTTTAAATGGTAATTGATATGAAATATCAGGTCTCGTGGTCCAAGAAGTAAAAAAAAAAATTATAAAAATGGTCACCTTAACTTAATAAGTGTTATCACACAGCAAAGCAGATCACAATGAGACATACCCACATCACTATTCCTTTCGCCGATGAATCAATTAATAGATTTGCTAAGAATTTATATTTCTTATCTCTTTTAAAAAATATATTTCTGAGAGGAAATTTAAAATAAGTTTAAAGTATTTGAAACTACCTTATTTTATAAATAACTTTTTTGATGGCAGTGATGGCAGTTATTTTGATTTCTTTGAATTACATTAAGAAAATGTCAAATTATAATAAATAGGTAATATGTGTATATTTATTGGTGACTAGCTAGCTAACTATCAACAAATAAAAAACGCATCGACCCAAAAAACACCAATAACACCGAAAGAAGGAAAAAGAAATGCCATTTTGTTATAATGAGCTTTACAATTGGGTGAAAAGAAGAGCGTATACATAGTTACCTACTTTATGTGGGCAGCTAACTTTATTGGGGGAGAACAATGGGTATTACTATAATGTTACACATCAATTTGATCATCAAGGTTAGCAAAATTATGTGAGCCATGAGATTGAAGCGATTTTATTTTAGATACTCATGCGCACAATACTCTATGTGACAATGACAGGTATGTCATTAGTATGAGCTAATAAATGGTTTTGGAGGAAACCACTAAACAGATTTCCTTATACATCCTTTAAGGAATCATATTGTATTTATACTTGATAATTTGAAGTAGATCTATAGGAAGGTCTAAGAAAATCATCTTCACAATGGCTTATATAAACACTGCTAAGAAGAGATCGGTGAATACCAAACTAAAACATTTCTCTCTCTCTTTAAAGACTATTTCTCAAAACTTCTGCTCTTGCATATCAACAATGAGTGAATTCCTTCCCATGAAGACTCATCTTCCCCATCTTGGTGAGGATCTTTTATGGAGAATATTTGTGAGGGCAGACCCCAAGACGGTGGGTAGGTGCAGGAGCCTAAGCAAAGCTTGGAACTTTAGACTTTGCACACCAACATTTGTGAAGGAGAACTACAAAAAAATAAAGAATGAAATAGGAGTGTTATCATTGGGATAGGATACCCTCCCAGTGATCAAAACTCATTATGGTTCGTTAGAGCATTTGTCGACGACGGCCATCAGGTGCAATTCAACGTACCCACGGAGAACCAACAATTTAGTTTTTATGCTGTCATTGGTTCTGACCATGGCAATATATGCTTGAGGATCTCAATGGGTGGCCTTAATTCCAGGTTACTCATATGGAATCCTCTCACGGGCAAGAAGCGATATGCATCCGATGAATCCATCAAGCACCTTGCTCATGTTGTTTCGATCTACGCATTTGGTTTTCTTGAAGACACCATCGAGTATAGGATTCTTCATGCCTTGAAGAAGAATTTCTCACAGAGAATGCTATCATGGTGTTTGTACACATCCTTTGAAAAAGATTGGACTCATTCCGGGACATTTGAAACAAATATGCAGAAAATTGGACCCAAGTATGTTGTCAAGGATGGAATTTTTTATTGGATAGGGTGGGAAGGTGCTAACCGTATCGAGGCATCATCAATAATTACTTTCAATCTCATCCAGGAGATGTTTCACGAGGCTATGATACCCATGAAAGTCAAATCTGATTACCACGCACTAACTCAGTTTAATGACGGAGTCAGTTTTGTTACATATCGCAATGTCGGCTTCACAAGACAGGTCATGGTTTGGCAGTTGAGGAAGAATTGGGACCATGATCTAGAGTGGGAGAAGATGTTGAGGGTGTCCAGATTTGGTATTCCATACACTCCAATATTGTTCGTTGACAAGGACATTATATCATTCATGGAGGCTAGAAGTGGTTATAAGGGTTTTAATGACACCGAAGGTACGGATGTTTTAATTTCAAGACTCAAGTATATGAAAGGAAGAAAGGAGAATTTGGTACACCGTACTTGGCAGGAGCATGTGAATGTGAAAACAATTATATTGCACTCTGAAGGACTCTACATGGTTTACTTTATAGCTAAAATTATCACTTAATCCATAAAATAGAAATGTATGGTATATGTTTTCACAGTTGTTGATGGTCCCCAGATTTAGTTTATGTAGTTAGTATCTAAGTTTGTTAGGAGTTTATGTTTCTTTTGATACCATGAATGTTGTAAGGTAAGCCCCATCCTTTTGGAATGAAAGTAGTTCATATTGTTAGCGTCTAACTATGTAAAAAAGTTATTTCTCTTTATATTATGAAATATTGTAAGGTAAGCCCCATCCTTGTGAAATAGAAGTAGCAGGTTAAACCCTATTAGCAATTGAATAAATTATGAATATCACATATATATAATGCAAATTTATTTGTTGTTCTCCATAATTATTATTTTTCAAGGAGAAATTTGACAATTTCATTATATAGTCCTTTATGCATATTTAAATTAGAAAATACACAATTTAATGCAACAATAATTGGGTTTAACCTGGCTTTTGTCAAGGAAATCATTCAAAGCAGATAACTGGCATAAAGTAATTTTTAAATTCTTACCAATGCACCCACTAGCAATATAATTTGGAACCCATAAATCTATTGTGTTAACCATATTGCATAAGCTATGACAGTCACAAAACCTGTAGTGGGTGATGGAACAAAGAAATTATAAGGTGAGAAGCAAATACACATTATCTTATCAAGCATCACAACCATGTTCATATAATATTTCGAGTTGTTAGTGTATTCCAGGACATTTATTTTTATGATTTGAAGACTGTCTTGTTTGGCAAAAATGTTGAGAGAGTTGTAGAGTGGATATTTTTAAAACATCAGTATCTAACAGGTTGTATGCATATATAAATATTTTTAGTGATATCATGAATAGTATATATACTTATTTTATGCATTATGAAGTGCTACAGAATTTTTGACACACAATGGAATAGAATCAATGAGCATGAACCCGATACCCCTTTACCAGAGTAATATAATTGCAATTAGGATAGATAACCAAGTAGGTGATACACAAACAGGATATGTGAACATGAATTATTCTAAAAATACCAGACAAGTCTAGGTTTATAAAAGTCAACCAAACTAAAAAGGTAGGCATGAATAAACGAGGGACAAACCCTTATTCATTGTTTGCTCTACTACAATTGTCACAAATCGATTAACAAAAAAATAGAATAATCAAATCCAAACGTGAATTAGAATTACTGTTTACTAATGCAGCCCAGGCTCTATATCTATTTCACAGAAGAAATGGTTAACTAAGCCTAAAATAAATCATAGCACTATTGAATCAATCAAAATTATCATCTTTTTGGTCCTTTTGAGAACTGTTTATCTGGTTCTTTAACAATAAAGTGTGCAAGAGAAATTTGAAAAACTTGCTAGAGTTGGCTCTTATAGGTAGTACACATAATTGATACCAAGATCATCAATTACCACAACAAAAACATTAACAAATCCATAGTTGAGATTCCTGGAAAATAATTGAGGCTAACTAAAATTCACACAACCGTTGAATCTACATAAGACTCTAATTGCTAAATTCAAAGGGATTAGTACAGAAATTAAGCTAAATATAGTTACATCTTCAACTAAACACCATTTGAAAATTGATGAAATTGGATAAAAGAAGGAAACCCATTAGTTACCTACCAACGACCTAATCCAATTGGACCATTCGTTTGCACTGAATTCAAAAATAAAAAGAGTTAGAATTTGAACCAAAATCCATTCATATAAATTAGGAAATTCCTATTCATATGAGAATAAAAAATAATTGGTAGCTACAAAAGTTTAAATATTCCAGCCTGTCTATGTAAGAAACAAAGGGAAATTTACAGGAAACCCCATAACATATGAATAAATCAAGCTCCCAAAAAAAATTTTAAAAACAAGAATCCAGGTTTTGCAGGATTTATGAAGCGTTTTGTAAATTAAGCTGAAATTCAGGTACACCAAAATTCTTTCGAATTCTAAGCTGAATGTAAAAGGTGAATAAGCTAATTCTTTTCTTCCAGAAAATTCAACCAAGTTGAACTCGAAAAGAAGAAAGACAAAGAGGAACTCGCAACAAAGATTGGATCTTGGCTACAAGACAGAAGGGAAGGCCTTAAGCGAGCAGATCTCATGATAATTTCAGCCAAATCTCCTCTGTTCTCGCCTGCATTGCTTTTCCCTTAATCTCACCACACAAGAATTGTGAGCCATCGAAAGCTCTATTCAGGCATCGAAAAGTAACATCATGGTTTGGAGAAACTGAAAATACAGCAGAAGAAATTTTAGTTATAACTTTTCAATGTTGATAGGATGGACGGTGCAACGAAGATGGACGAGAAGGAGAACCGTGTTCTGTCCTCAAAAGAAAAGGCTCCAGTTTCGAACTCACTAAGGACCCCACTTTCATAGGTCCAATCCAATACAAGAAGTAATATTCCAGGTAAATTTACAAACAACTTATTGAAACCAGACAGCTTGCTATTCAGTTTTCACACTCATTTAGTATCCTCCCTAAACGAGTCTTCTGTAGATGTACGGTTAAATTACAATAAAAGGATAAGGATTTTAGGGCTTTGGTTTACAATTGGAGTGAAAAGGGATCTTCACATTGTCAAAACAGTTTATACTATCCACTATTAACTTCCACTTATTAATTACGCAGGTGATGAAAGGAGTTGTAGCTTCAACAATAAGAGGAAGGTGTATGAACTATGTAGCAACGAATGGTTAAGCTTCACGAACAAAACAGGTTGTAGTTCTTTAGCTAATGAAATAACTCAACAGAAAAATGCAAGTGACATTCCAGTCTTAGGTAAGAACCTATAAATTCATATAACTGCAGAAATAATTTATATTAATCAAATAAATCTTTCCATTATAGAAGATTTCAAGAACATTTTTTATATTAGCAAGTTGTTGGGGTCAATCGTTTTTGGCTTATATAGGTCTAATTATAGCCATTTAATACAAAAAATACAGGATTGGTACCACCTATTCACAGAATTGCTGAAGAGCAACCAAGTATAATTTTAGATAATAGCTTCACCATTGGTTTTAGAACAACTAATGTTGCAGAAACTATAGACATAAATGAAAAACCCAGCATTCAGACAACAGAGGACACGCCGTTCTTGGGGTCTAATGTGCTGTCACAGGTGACTTTATCAAGAGGTAATTAGCATAAACAAAGAATTTGAACCAGAAGAGTTCTGTGATTATGTATGTTAGACTGTGAAGTGTTATTTTGATATTAGATGACTCAAAGCATGCTAGGATAGAAAGAGCAACCAAGATAGCTAAGAAAAGGAAGTGTGTGGGCATTGCTTCCCAACAAGGTAAACATACCATACTCTGTAGTACAGTATCCAAAGAAATAGCCTTCTTTCCAAGCAGGAGCATCAAAATATGTTTCATACGACTGATAGCCATGATTATAGTTGGTTAATGAACAAAAAAATGATTGATTTCATGGGTTATCCATGTGACTCACAAGAAATTTTTTGTACAGAAGTTACCATTTCATTAATTGACATCCTAATTCATAACTAATTTTTCAGATGATAGTAGGGATAATACAGTTTACGATAACAATGAATTGGGACTACAAAGGCATCCAGCCTGTTAGGTTAAATGATCTTTATATATATAAGCAATTATTAGTTGCTGATACATCTACAAGTCATTGGAAATCATTAGGTGTTTTGGTTTTGTAATGAGTATGCAGATTACTGTTAATAAACTCAGTTTGATCAAGGCTTTGGAATGCTATTTTTTTGTGTGTCATCAGTTCGTAGGACAGTTTCAGTAATAGAGCTAATATGAAATGGTCAGCTAATAGTTTTGGTAGGTTAATCTAATATATGCCGATATATATGAAAACTAAATCACCTATGTAATGCATTATTTATTTCTATTTATGAGTAGTGTTTTGTTTTACATATGCGGCTATTGAGTTCAAAATTGGTATTGAGTAGTGTTAGTATTCCATATAACAACCTTAAGTATTGTAGTTCTTTAACACATTCTCAATCTAGGATATTAAACAATGTTTTAGTATAACGGTACATTTATAAAGAGTATGTATATCACTATATTGAATAATAGTATGCTCGATTCATTTATATATAAGATACATAAAAAAGCACTACTAAGAAGTTGATTGAGCCATATTTGTGAAAAAAATTATATGACTAATTAAATAAGGTGTTATCATGTGATCTAATTAATAATCACTCAGCTTATTCTTATAGTTGTGGACATGAATTATCATGTTTAAAACCAAAATTAAAAAAGAATTGATACACTCGAATTTATATGGGTCCACACAATATGATGAAAATATCAGCAAAAGAACCTAGGCATACATAAACACGAAAGTTAGTTTTTTTTCCTTTTATAAGTGCACATGTTTGGTTGTTGAAGCTATGGTAAACACTTTAGGAGTTATACAAACTACTTTCAATGTAGAGGACAAGGAAAATCTAATGGACTATGTAGTTGATGGATGTATTATAGATCAAGGTCAATGTGATGGAAGAAGTGAAAACCAGATTAAGAAAAATGTTTCTATACCGATTTCATCAGTAAGCCAATGGCCGCTAAGTCCACCATCAAAAGGTAAACAAGCAATAACAAAACTAATGTAGATTGAAGTAAATAGCTAGACATATATACTGATATTAAACACAAAATGATCTCTACAGGGGCAGCACAACACGTGAGGATTGAGAGAGCATTCATATTAGCTAAAAGAAAGCAAACCACAGTTTCACGCACCCAAGAAGGTAACAATCACGAATAATAAAACAACTACCACAAAGCCATGTTCCTAAAGTACTTTAGATCATGTTGTCTTCTATACGGGTGAAGTGAAAGTGTCTAAATTTTTACATGTCCCTAATTTTTTGCTCGCAGGAACTAAGTCTGCAAACACATTCACCACACAAACCATGGAAGTGACTTCGATGGAAGGTATCACAATCTTCTTGAATTATTATATAATTAATTGAAAGACAATTGTAATATGCTATATGTACAGTGATTGAAAAAAAGTTGCATCATGATTCATCCACTTTGAATTCACAATGATACATATCCATATCACTAATTTATTCAAGGTGAAGCAATTAATGGAGTTGTTAATTAGAAATATATCCATATCCCCCAAGAAAATACTTTTTATTGAAAATTTTTTTGATAAGAAATATATAATTAGTTTGCAGTAGTTTAAACTTATTTTAGTGATTATTAAACCTTTTTATTTTAACTTTCAAAATTCTTACTTCACTAATTAGATAATTTTAGCTATAACCATTATATAATTTTCAATGTTATACATAATATACATATAAATATTAAAGCAGAATAAAATAATGTTATTTTCTTGCTTTCTTAGCATTACATTAGAAAAATGGCAAATTGTAATAGATAAGTAATATATATATATATATAGTGATTAGTGAGTGGTTATTTAGCAAAAAGTTACAAATGCATCAACCCACCAACCATTATAACCCCAAAAGGAAAGAAAAAATGTCAATTATATATAACGTTCTTCATAATTGGGAAAAAAAGTGTATACATAGTTACCTACTTTAATTTTTTTGTGTATAAATTATTAAAATATATGAATAAAGAGTAAAAATAAATCATATGGAAGTAATCTAAATTAGGTTTAATTACTCTGTTAGTCCCTATAGTTTCACCAAATTTTTAATTAGGTCCCTATACTTTTTTTCCATTCAATTGGGTCCCTACACTGCTTTTAATTTTGTATAATTTTAGAATTTGAGAATTATAGAAACTTATAACTTACTTTTTTTGGCTTTTTAACTACATTTATTTATTTTTTCTTATTTCTTAATTATTGATGAAATAAATCTACAATTTTGGTCTACTTCAAGTGATTAATGTAGTTGCTAATACTATGGACAACAACCATATTCAACTTGATAATTGTATTATATTGCACTTGATGATTCTTCCTAAAATCAAATGTAAAGATGGTTTCTTTTAATTTAAGTATGGTATATGTGTACTTATCAATCACCCTTCGAATAGATCAAACAACATATGCTAGAAAGTATAGAAGGCAACTAATGGACGCAAAAAGGAGTCCTGATATCTCCAAACGCATGCAAGGTGTGCTGAACTCTTTGTATGTAGTGTAGTATTTTTAGTTTAGGGCATTATTAAGAATTTATATTCACCCTCACGTCCATTATATTAAGAATTTAAGATTATTTAGCTAAGATATCTGATAATTGAGTTAGAAAGTGAAAAAATTCTTTAAGAAAAGTTTGGCCTACTTTATTGTTTACCACTAATTGCACAATGGTTGGAAAAAAAATAAAGCTGTTGCCAAAGGTGGAGCAACATGGGCTACAAAAAAAATTATAAGAGACTTTAAATAATTTTTATTCTTAGGGATTACTACTTAAAGTGGGGTCTTAATTACAGAATCAAATCAAAATATATGAATTTATTGAAAAGTCACGTTGGGTACTTTGTATGTTAGGCTTGGTAAGGACTCCAAGACAAAGAACTATGGAAGCCGACAAAGACTATTGCAAGCAAAATAGTGGTATGTTATGATTTGGTGGAGGGGAGCATTATTGGGAGTTACGGTTTTATAACTCTAACAAATCTGCTAAACAAACTGCATAATTTTTTATTTCCACTATTCGAACATTAGGTTCTTACCATTCAGTTTCTTAATTGTTAAGTCAATCAATTTATGACTAATTATGTTACTTTTTGCACCGTTGATTATCAAGAGTTAACTTCACAATGCAGGCAATAAGGCGTCATACAGATCTAACACACACATTAAGTCTACTGAACGGTCAAATAAAGGTATGAGCTTACTTAATGGAATTCAACATAGAGTCTTATTAAATGAAAGTTTTAGGTAGAAAAAATATCTCAATCCTAATTTTTATTTTGTTGATCAATATGCAGAGTATGTGAACATCGGATATGCAATGTATGAATGTGAACATTGCAATGCTCTTTATTGGTATGCTGAGAGGTCAAACAAAAGTTACAACACAACAGAACCAAAATTCACATTATGCTGTAAAGGAGGAAAGGTTCAACTTCCACAATTACAACAGGCCCCGAGAGTGTTGTATGATTTGTTGTACAATACCCCCAAGAGCAAGCATTTTCGGGATAACATCAGAGCTTACAATAGCATGTTTCAGTTCACATCAATGGGTGCAAAGATAGACCGTGGCATTAGTCAAGCAAGAGGGCCACCAACATTTATCCTTTGTGGAGAGAATTATCATCTAATGGGTAGTCTGATTCCTCCAGAGGAAAACATTGCAAAATTTTCTCAACTGTATGTATTTAATACTCAGAATGAGATTGAAAATCGCATGGCAGCTATTCGGTAAGTTTTAGGGTTATTTCTATATAGAATAGATTTAGGATTTGAAGTAACAGTTGGGAGTTTTTCAATAACAATTATCCTATTAAAATTAAATTGTACAAATTCTATTTTTGTAAATAGGGGTGAACATCACACAGAGATACATGAAGATATTGTTAGAGAATTGAAACAGATGCTTGATGATAACAATGTACTGGTGAAGGCATTTCGCATGGTTAGAGACACACTTGCAAGAGAGTTTAATAATACAATAAAGCTTAGGCTTTTGGGTAAAAGGGGGAAGGATGGCAGGCGATACAACCTGCCCAACACGGATGAGGTAGCTGCATTGATTGTGGGTGGCTTTGACATTGATAAAACTGATAGGTAGCGTTTGTTTTGAGGTACTGAGACAGAGGCTGAGAGACTGAGACTCAGTATCGTGTTTGTTGGTTCAGAGACTAGTACTAAAATTTCTGTCTCTGTCTCCAAAATTTCAGTATTTCAGTACCTCCAAAAAGTAGGGACAGAGGGGACTAAAATTTTTAGAGATGGAGATTGAAACTTGAATAACATTTTATACCTAAAATACTCTCATTTTAACTAATTAATTCTAATTTTACCCTTTGTGCAAATTAAATTAGAGTTTCATTCTTGTTTCAATTCCTGTCTCTTATTTTGCACCAAACAGAATACTAAGATTTATTTCAATCTCTGTCTCTTAGTCTCTGTCTCTCAGTCTCAGTCTTTCTGTCTCTGTCTCTCCACCAAACGCTACCATAGGGACATTGTGGTAGAGACACAAAGTGGAAGGTTACAAAGGATTAATCAACTCAATCCTGCTTATTTGGGATTACAATACCCATTGTTATTTCCATTTGGAGAGGATGGTTACAAGGAAGACATACCTTTCAACAAGGGTAATCAAAGTGGTAGCAAAGGGCGACAAGAGGTTTCATTAAGAGAATTTTTTGCATTCAGGATACAAGAAAGGTTAGCTGATGGATCTCCTTTGTTATATTCTAGACGACTATTCTAGCAATTCTTGGTTGATGGGTTCTCCATGATCGAATCATCTCGCCTAAATTATATACGACTTGATCAGGAGAAACTCAGATGTGAGATGTACAAGGGTATAAAGGAAGCAGTTTTGTCCGGGGAAACAACACCGTCATCGCGTGGCAAACGTATTATATTACCATCATCATTCACAGGTGGCCCAAGATATATGATTCAGAATTACCAGGACGCAATGGCAATATGTAAGGTTGTCGGTTATCCAGACCTATTCATTACATTCACATGCAATCCTAAGTGGCCCGAGGTAGAAGACTTTCTTAAGAACAGGGAATTAAATGCAGAAGATAGACCTGACATAATATGTAGGACATTCAAGGCAAAGCTGGATTTGATGATTAAAGATATTAGAGTAAACAAAATTTTTGGCAGGATTTGTGCAGGTATGTCTAGAGACGAAATTAAATTACATTCGATTAATTTTTAGTTTAAATATTGTGTTGAAAAATCCAGTGTCCATGCATTTAAATATTGTATCATATTTAGCTTAGCTATGTCCTTTTGTTGACGCAGTTGTATACACAATCGAATTTCAAAAACGGGGACTACCACACGCACATATACTATTGTTCTTACATAAGGATGACAAGTTTCCAACAGCTGAAGACATTGACAAGATCATATCTGCTGAGATTCCAGATAAGGAACTAGACCCTGAATACTTTGAAGCAGTAGAAAAGCACATGATGCATGGTCCATGTGGTTTAGCGAGGAAAGATTCACCGTGTATGGAGAATAGAAAATGTGTACGTCATTTTCCTAAGCGTTTTGTCGATTGCACAACTATTGATGATGATGGGTATCCAGTATATAGGCGTAGGGAAGATGGAAGAACTATCAACAAGTATGGGGTTGACCTTGATAGCCATTATGTGGTTCCACACAACAGACTACTACTTATGAGATATGGAGCACATATAAATGTGGAGTGGTGCAATCAATCAAGATCAATAAAGTATTTATTCAAATACGTGAACAAAGGTCATGATCGTGTAACTACTTCCTTCTATAGAAGTGTCACAGCGGATGCTGAGTTAGATGAATATGATGAGGTGAGTATGTATTACGATTGTAGATACATATCACCATGCGAAGCAGCATGGAGGATTTTTGGTTTTAACATCCATTACAGAGATCCATTTGTTGTGAGATTGGGTTTTCACTTACCCAATGAACAGAATGTTATATTCAAAGACCACGAAAATCTGGAGGATGTTGTTAGAAAAGCATCAGTGAAGGAATCTATGTTTTTAGGATGGTTTCAAGCAAACAATGATTATGTAGAAGCAAGGGCACTGACGTATGCTGAACTTCCAACTAAATTCGTATGGAAGCCAGATGAGAGGGTTTGGTTGCCTAGAAAATCACACTCTGTTATTGGAAGGATTTTCTATGTACCTCCAGGATCCAGTGAAAGTTATTACATGCGGCTATTGCTCAATTTTGTAAGAGGCCCAACTTCTTATGAGGACATTCGTACTATAGATGGTGTTTTATATTCTACTTTCAAAGATGCATATTACGCACGTGGCCTCTTAGATGATGACAAGGAATATATAGATGCAATAGTAGAAGCAAGCCACTGGGGATCGGGTACATACTTGAGGAAGCTGTTTGCAATGCTGTTGTTTTCAAATTCAATGGATACACCAGAACACGTATGGCAAAAGACATGGCATCTATTATCCGATGATATACTTCATAGGCAGATGAGGCTTCTTGACAATCTAGGTAATTTATTGTCACAGTCTAATGGTTCGTATTTTTCAATTGAATGGAATGTCAATATTAGTAATATATTGGTATTTATGTTAAATGGAAATTCATTGTTAACAGTGCCATATGTGTTTCTAGGATTTTCGAGAAATTTTGTTAGTCTATGTAAGAATATTGTGTATAATAAAAAATTTAAGAAATGAGAAGTTTTTTAGTAGCCATGCTAATCATAATTGAACTTAGGTGTATTATAGGATATAATTAGCAATTAAATGAATAGAACCAAGATTCCGTAATGGACATGAAATCTTATCTTATAAGAGAGATAGTTTTTAGTGCATTCAATAAGTTGTCTTTATCTAAGCAAATAGGATAAAATTGAATATTATTTGTTCTTATTTTTATTTCTGGTTACGTAACTGAAGTTATTCTTCAAGATTCATTCATACAAATTTGGTCTTTTTATTGACAGATTTATTCATTTCCGAAGATGAATTGAAGGAGTTGACGTTGATAGAAATTGAGAGAACACTTAACCCATACAATAAGAGTCTGCAGGATTTCTCTCCGATGCCAGTCCCAGATATAAGCCAACTCAATAGTCAACTATATGCTGATGGAATGAACAGGTTAAAATACATGACTTAAAAATTCTATTTAAATAATATTTAATTAAATTTATTTTTTTTTAAAAATAACCTTCTACAAATGAGGATACAAAAGTAATTACTTATTTGGATTATATAATAAAGCTAGCTCTAGACCATACCACCTATTTGCAACAACTAACCGACGAGCAATATTTTGTTTATAAGACAGTCATGGATGCTGCTGAAAATGGGAAGGGTGGAGTATTCTTTTTGTATGGTTATGGAGGGACTGGCAAAACATTTGTTTGGAAGACTTTAGCAGCTGCATTGAGATCTAAATCACAAGTTGTACTTACTGTTGCATCGAGTGGTATTGCATCTCTTTTATTACTCGGGGGTAGGACAGCACATTCACGTTTTTCAATCTCACTCAATCTAGATGAATTCTCAACATGCAATATAAAACAAGGAAGTGCATTGGCCGGGCTGTTGATAAAGACAAAGCTTATCATTTGGGATGAGGCTCCTATGGTAAATAGATTCTGTATTGAAGCTCTTGATAGAACAATGCGTGACATCTTAAGATTCAAGAATCCAAGCAGTCTTCACCAGCCATTCGGTGGGAAGACAGTTATTTTTGGGGGTGATTTTCAACAGATATTACCGGTGATCCCTAAAGGGACTCGGCAAGAGATTGTTAACGCCACTATAAACTCATCTTACATCTGGAATGATTGCAAGCTCTTGACATTGACAAAAAATATGAGATTGAGATCAAGTGATTCCAACACAAGGTCGTCTGAGTTAAAAGAGTTTGCTGATTGGATACTTGGTATTGGTGATGGTAGTCACGGAACTCCAATGGGACAATGTCAGAAGATTCTAATCCCAGATGACATACTGGTCAAAGACTGGGATGATCCAATTGAGGCAATTTGCAAGGTTACTTATCCAAAACTTTTTTATTGCACCATTGCTGATGAGCACATTGAAGACCGAGCAATACTTGCACTAACATTGCAAGTAGTTGATGAGATAAACCAATTCATGATGAGCTTAAACCCTACTGAAGCACAGACATACTATAGCTCAGACAAGGCATGCCCAACCGAGTCTAACAATGACTTATTGGCGTCCATTCACACACCTGAATTCCTAAATACAATTAGATGCTCAGGAGTGCCCAATCATGAGCTGACATTAAAGGCTGGAACTCCTATCATGCTTTTAAGAAACATTGACCACTCGGTAGGATTGTGCAATGGAACACGTTTGGTTGTCATTAAGCTTGGAAAACACATTATAGAAGCACGTGGTAGTGCCAGAAAGAACAAAGGTCAGAAAGTCTTTATTCCTAGGACGACTCTAAGTCCTTCCGATCATCGAATACCATTTAAGTTCCAACGAAGACAATTTCCTATAATGGTATCATATGCGATGACAATAAACAAAAGCCAAGGGCAATCATTAGCGAATGTTGGATTAATTCTAAAAAAACCTGTTTTCACCCACGGTCAGCTTTATGTTGCAGCATCTAGGGTGACACACAGGAGAGGTCTTAAGATACTTTTATGTCATGATGAGGATAACTGTGTAGAGACCGATAATGTTTTTAAAGAAGTTTTTAGAAATGTGGCTTAAACAGATGTACTTTAGCCTAATAGAAGTCTAACATGCAGCATATATAGGAGACCTTGGATGCAAAAGGATTAGCTACATTTAGGTACGGCTATTGGCATAAATTTGACAATTTCATTATATAGTCCTTTATGCATATTTAAATTTGCAAATACACAATTTAAAGAATTGGTCATTAGAGCACCTTTAGTTAAGGAAATCAGTCAAAGCAGTTAATTGGCATAAAGTAATTTAAAAATTCTTACCAATGCACCCACTAGCAATATAATCTGTAACCCATAAATCTACTGCCATAACCATATTGCGTAAGCTATGACGGTCACAAAACCTGCAGTGCGTGATGGAACAAAGAAATTATAAGGTGAGAAGCACATACACCTTATCTTATCAAGCATCACAACCATGTTTATATAATATTTCGAGTTGTTAGTGTATGCCAGCAAATATATTTTTGTGATTAGAAGACTGTCCTGTTTGACAAAAGTGTTGAGAGAGTTGTAGTGTAGAATACTAGCCAAGTCTAGGTTTATAAAAATCTTTAAAAACGAAAAAGGTAGGCATGAATAAATGAGGGACAAACCCTTATCCATTGTTTGCTGTACTAAAATTATCACAAATCGATTACCAAAAAAACAAAATTAGAATTACTATTTACTAATTCATACCAGGCAATATATATATTTCACAGAAGAAATGGTTAACTAAACCTAATATAAATCACAGCACTGTTGAATCAATTAAAAGTCTCATATTTTCAGTCCTTTTGAGAATTGTTTCTCTGGTTAGAGTTGGCTTTTATAGGTAGTACGCATAGTTGATACCAAGATCATCAGTTACCACAATGAAAACATCAATAAATCTAGAGTTGAGATGCCTGAAAAATAATTTAGGCTTACTAAAATGCACACCAGCGTTGAACTGTTCTACCTAAGACTCTAATTGCTAAATTCAAAGGGAATGGTACAAAAATTAAGCTAGAAAGAGTTACATCTTCAATTAAACACCACCTGAAAATAGATGAAATTAGATTAAAGAAAAAAACCCCTTACTAACCTACCAACGACCTAATCCAATTGGACCATTCATTTGCACTGATTCAAAAATCAAAATAGTTGGAAATTGAACCAAAAACCATCCATAGAAATTAGAAAATTCCTATTCATATGAGAATAAAAAACAACTGCCAGCTACCAAAGTTTAGATATTCCAGCCTGTCTATGTAAGAAACCAAGGGAGTTGTACAAGAAACCCCATTGCATATGAATAGATTAAGCTCCCAAAAAGAATTAAAAAGAAAACAATAATCCAGGTTTTGCGAGATTGATGAAGTGTTTTGCACATTAAGCTGAAATTCCTCTACACCGAAAGACTTCTGAATTCTGAGCTGAATTCAAAAAGAGAATACGCTAATTAAACCCAAAAAGATTGGCATAACATGAGATATAAAATGCTCACCTTCTAAATTCAAACAGTATCTTATCTTTCAGTAAATTCATCCAAGGTGAACTCGAAACTAAGAAAGCCAACGAGGAACTCGCAACAAAAATTGATAATCTATGAAAATTTCATGAAAACTTCATGAAAATACTCTGATGCATGTAACTGACCACTAGCAGCTCAGCATTCATAAGAAGAAATCTGGAAACTCACCTTCTGACGATTGAAGAACCAAAACAAACGGCTTTCTTAAATTTATTTAGCGATGTCATTAATACTATATATACTTATTTTATGCATAATGAAGTGATATAGAATTTTTGAGACATAGTGGATCAGAATCCATGAGCATGAACCCAATACCCCTTTACCAGAGTAATATAATTAAAAATTAGGATAGATAACTAAGTGGGTGATACACAAACAAGATATGTGAACATGAATTATTCTAACAATACCAGCTAAGTCTAGGTTTATAAAAATCTTTAAAAACAAAAAAGGTAGGCATGAATAAACGAGGGACAAATCCTTATTCATTGTTTGCTGTACTAAAATGGTCACAAATCGATTACCAAAAAAACAAAATTAGAATTACTATTTACTAATTCATACCAGGCTCCATATATATTTCACAGAAGAAATGGTTAAGTAAACCTAATATAAATCACAGCACTGTTGAATCAATCAAAAGTCTAATATTTTCAGTCCTTTTGAGAATTGTTTATTTGGTTCTTTAGCAGTAAAGTGTACAAGAGAAATTTGAAAAATTCGTTAGAGTTGGCTTTTATAGGTAGTACACATAGTTGATACCAAGATCATCAGTTACCACAATGAAAACATCAATAAATCCAAAGTTGAGATGCCTGGAAAATAATTTAGGCTTACTAAAATGCACACCAGCGTTGAACTGTTCTACCTAAGACTCTAATTGCTAAATTCAAAGGGAATGGTACAAAAATTAAGCTAGAAATAGTTACATCTTCAATTAAACACCACTTGAAAATAGATGAAATTAGATTAAAGAAAAAAACTCGTTACTAACCTACCAACGACCTAATCCGATTGGACCATTCATTTGCACTGATTCAAAAATCGAAAGAGTTGGAAATTGAACCAAAAACCATCCATAGAAATTAGAAAATTCCTATTCATATGAGAATAAAAAACAACTGGCAGCTACCAAAGCTTAGATATTCCAGCCTGTCTATATAAGAAACCAAGGGAATTGTACAGAGAACCCCCTTACATATGAATATATTAAGCTCCCAAAATGAATTAAAAAAAAATAATCATCCAGGTTTTGCGAGATTGATGAAGCGTTTTGCACATTAAGCTTAAATTCAGCTACACTAAAAGACTTCTGAATTCTGAGCTGAATTCAAAAAGAGAATACGCTAATTAAACCCAGAAAGACTGACATAACATGAGATATAAAATGCTCACCTTCTAAATTCAAACAGTATCTTATCTTTCAGTAAATTCATCCAATGTGAACTCGAAACTAAGAAAGCCAAAGAGGAACTCGCAACAAAAATTGATAATCTATGAAAACTTCATGAAAGTACTCTGATGCATGTAACTAACCACTAGCAGCTCAGCATTCATAAGATGAAATCTGGAAACTCACCTTCTAACGATTGAAGAACCAAAACAACCGGCATCATCCCATTGTTTGGAGGAAGCTGCAATCGAACAGGACAAAGCTACTCATTCAAAGGACTTCGACATAAATGTATTCAGTTGCAGTGGATTTAAAATCAGCAGTTAATCAATCGAACATTATATCTCTAATATTTAACATGCTTATAATTGAAGACAGTACCTGATTTCGATCTAGACGTTTCATGAAGACTGGATCAGTAGTGGATTCGACGGAAGGATTCAATCATATTCTGGTAAGTCATAGAAATCGTCATCTATAGATTAACTAGATCCAAAAAACTCTGTGCCCCCGATATTGACTTTGTGAAGCAAAAGTGAGTTAAGCTACAACGGCAGACAAATTGAACCAGGAAGCCAGAAGCAGGCGGTGCCGGTACCCTTTTTCCATTGCTTTGTTTTTGTGATGCCCATGGTTTTATTTGGATTATTAGATTGATCCATCTGTGTGAAATATTTGGAGAAGAAGACTGTTGTAGTTGGTGGGGGCGGGCGGGTTGCAATAAATTCAAATTTAATGAATAGATAAAAATTCAAACAACTTACTCTGTGAAGTGGGCAACTATTTAATGAGACCACATAATTATAGGATAGATATCGGTTATATTATTTTTAATATAAATCATTTTTAACGACTTCTTATTTCTATCTAATGTAATACTTAACCAAGTTTAAATTATCCTACGTTATATTTCGAATGGTTTAATCAATTCTTTCCCAATATTTGATTATCATTTTGTTAAATATAAATAATGATCTATACATGTAAATCATAATGATTTGATAAAAACATATATATGACCTCATCGTATTGGGAAATAAAACTATTCTTAATGTGTAAAAGTGATGAGTAAATAGTATTTTTCTATATACAAATAGAGTTGGATTTAAATTGGATTTCAATTACTATATTATCCCTATTTTAAGTGAAATTACCAAAATGCCCCTAACCCTAAATTTTACTCAGAAACCCTAACCCACTCATCCCTCACTCCAGCGCCGTTTCACCCCTCACCACACAGAACTCATAGTTTTCCCCCATACCCACGGAGAAGGAAGAAACCGTGAGCCAGTGGAAGGGAGAGAGATGGAGGCGCGTCTCGTCGCCGTTGAGCTGGAGGGGAGCTGTCTGCAGTGCCTCGGTGTCGCCGTTCAGTTCACCACCATGCCGCGCCGTCATCCAACCGGTCACATCTCACTGCCATCGCTGGGTAGACCGCACGCTTCCGAGGTCCTTGCCGCCGCCTAGGAGTCCGCCGTCAGGTCGAGTCGAAGAAGGAGGGAGGCATGGGGTCAGCGTCGCGACCAGAAGGGAGATCTGAGAGAGGAAGAAGAGAGCGGAGGGGGCCTTGCCGCCGTGCTCAACCCTTTGCGTGCCCCGCCGCGCCTCGCCGCCAGTGCCACCGTTGCCACCATCGATGGGAGAGAGAGAGGAGAGTGCTCGCGAGGGGCTGCTGCAGAAGCCAGCACTGCCGTCGTTCGCACCGCCTGAGGATGCTGCTGCCGCCGACGAGCGCCGCCGCTCTGTCTGGTTCCGTGTTGACTCGCGCCACCGTGCCTAGCTGCCGGGAAACGGCATTACCGTCGCCGAAAAACACTGCCGGAAAAAGGGAGCTGCGTCTCTGTGATTCTGACCGCTGGGAGTGGTTATGTGACTTCCGGGAGCACCACCAGAGCTTCTGGCTGCTTTTGCCGTCGCCGGAAAATTCTACCGGTAAGGGTTTTACATTGGTTCTCCTTTCCGTTGAGTTTCTGGGAACCTCATTGTCACTGTATATGGTTCAGGTCATAGCTGCCGCTTGAGGTGGCTGTCGGGCTGCCGCCAAGCCGGTTTGTAGACCACCGCGGTGTCGGTTCAGCCGTTCCTCCTTCGGTTCGGTAAGCGTTTCGATTTGAAAGCTCTCTAGTTACTATTCTGGCTTCATACACTAAGGTTTTGCGGCATCAATTGCTATACGATTGAGTTTTGGTTGTTGTATGTTACGATTAGAGTTGTTGAGGTTATTGCGAAAGTGGCTGGGAGCTGAGGTCTTGGTTGCCGTCAGTTCGGGTTGAGGCGTAAAGGACTTTGTGAGACGCTTGGGTTATTGAATTTGCGTTTTGAAGTAGGGGCGCTTTCCGAAAATTATAGTTTATTATTGGAATTATTACATATGGGTACTCATGTGAGATATTGTGTATTTGGTGATTGTGTCTGCCTTATGTATTATTGGATTGACTCGAATGACTATGGATGTTGGTTTGGCTGAATTGTTGTGTGGTTTGTGAAATGTAATCTTTGGAAGTTGATTCTTTAAAGATTTGAAATGAGTTTAATCCGTTGAGGATTGGATGATTTAGTCTTGCTTCTTAAGAAAGGCATTGTATCTCTTTCAGGAGAATGTTATTTAGATGAAACTTGTGTTTTAAAGCTGTTTGGATGTAAAAGGGGTTTATGCCTTCGAATTTGACTTGGGGGTTTCAATTAAAGAAGTTTCAATGGCTTTGAAAGAACCTGAATGTCTATTGACAAGTTTCATTTTGAAATGTTTTGAGAAAGGTTTTAAGTACTCTTTGAATTCTGAATTCTTGCAAGACTAAAACAATTTTGAATAGTTGAAACGTTCTAGAATTTATCATGGGGGTTGAAGTTGGTTTTGCCTAAGTAAAGGAAACGGCTTTGAAAGAAGTAAATGATTACATGACTCGGTGTATTGGATAATGCTTGTAATATTATCTATGTATATAAGTGTATATATGTATGTACTCTTTATGAGTTTTTGTAAGTTGTATGGTATTTATGGATGTATGATATTGGATGAAAGTATTTTTGGATCGGTATTGCGGTTTAAATATTTAAACAGGCTCATATTTTAGTATTAAATAGTATAAAAGTCGTCGTAATGTCCGAGCTATCAGAGTCGCGCAGCCGGAAGTGTGAACTTTGGTAGTTAGGGTGTTACATTATGGTATCAGAGCAGTTCTTCCTGTAGAGCCTGAGGAATGGACTGACTATGCTTCAGTTGCATACTCTGAGCGTTTATCATGTATTAGGTCTTGTCGAATGACGAGAATTAGAGCTTTATGCACATGACGGTCTATTGATTAACGCTGTTAGTCTTGCATTGCATAATTCCTGATATTAAGTTTGGCCGGCTTAATACTAGTGAATTATGTATATGAGAGCACTGATAGGTTATCATAGATGATATACGAGTTTTGAGTAAAGCGAATTGCGGGTTTTGGGAACGTTGGAAACTATTTCTCGAGGCTATTCAGTTGTTTCTTGAATTCTGTTCGAGTTGACCTGTTCTTTGGTATCCTAACTTGAAGTTCTCGCTTGCTAGTCCTTTTGAAAAGTAGTTTGATTTTTCAACTCCATTCCTCTATCGATATGCATTCTTGTTTGACCTTAAGTGTATATGCTGGTTTAAGATCCTTGTTGCATCTATCTTCCTCTGTTTGAGTTCTTCTTTATTTAAGTATTCTTTGATATAGCCTTGGACTTGTCTTAATGTGCTGTGACTTTTAACTCCGGGTTCTGATTCCATTCTTTGAGAAATTGTTGATTCAGTTTTTCTCTTACTGGACAGTGATCACAACCAATTTTGAGATTTTATAAATTACTGTTGATTAGATATATACTTTTCTATATATGAGACTTTGAAATTATTTATACAGTTTGACAACTATTTCTTTCCAATACCCCGCCTGTACTTTTACTGGTTTATGGAACTGCATTTACTTTGAATTACAATTTGACTTTCTAGTAATTCTACTATAGCCCCAATGCACATCTTCATTTGATCATGTATTTTGATATTTTTCAAAATTTTGAAAAGAAGGGATTTACTAATTTTGTCTTGGTTGAGTTTCGTTTGATAAGCTTTACTTAACTTATTTTGAATTGAGTTTGGTTTAGCACATTACATGGTTTATGCCATTGTTGTTTCTTTTGAAAATGTCGGACTCATAGCTTTTCTTATGAACGGACTCGTTCCTTCTTAAGCTTTTATTTCTATGAATGTCATACTTGACTTTATTTTTAACTAATCTTTTACATTTAGTGAACTTTACCATTGATCTTGGTTTTTCTTCTCTGGTGAATCTCATTCTTATATGAATCAGTTTGATTCGTTTCAAGTTAGTGCATCGTTTATCCTCCCATTATTTCTACAAGAGTTTTTAGTCAAAGATTTATCATTGAGAAATTACAAATGATTGAGTTGTCTTTTTCTATGACTTTTGTATTCTTTTGGTTCAATTGAAAGCTTATTTGATGCCCCATGCCTAGTGGATCTTGTTTGAACTATTTAAGATCCTTTCTTGCAAGGCTTGACTCCTTTTTAGTACATCTTAAGCTTCTTGAATGTTCTTCTAAAATGGTGATTTCAAGAACACTTTTGGAGTCTTGTTTTGAACCTTTTTAAAGGAATTTTGAATTCTCTTTGAAGAAATATTAAACGGAATTTATTTTGTTGCTTGATTGAGATTGAAACCATTGTCCAATTTTGACAAAATTAATTTAAAGTTGGCATGCGCCATTTTAAATGAGGTTTTGGAAAGCTTCCTTGTTTAGTGGAAACTGGTTTGTTCTAATGCACCACTTATTTCCTTTACCAAATTGTAAGCAAATTTTTATCTCGGAATTTCTTTTCTAAAAAGAGTTTGACTTCCTCTTTCACCCTTGCTATGAATGTTATACACGCTTGTTTGAATATGAACTTTGGGAATTTTTGAACAAGCATTTGACTTCTCTTCCGAGTTTTATGATTGCTTTTGGTTAGGTTGTGCACCTAACTATCTTTCTAAAATGTTTGAGGAAATATTTTAGCTATTAGTCAAATTTGTGTGCATTTTGTTTTAGAACTCTACAAAGTCTACTTCAACGTGAATTTGCATTAAAGCAAAGACACGATTATGCTTTTGTTACTCTCTTGAAGAATGGTTGTTGCTTAACTTTTCTTTTAGACCGCAAAGTGATTTTTTCGCAAGTTTTCGGCTCTTTTAACGAACAGAATATTCGGAAGTATTTTACTTATGCTCTTGAGTTCTGTGAGCTTTGTCTTGGGTTTGAGATATTCTTTTCTGTAAACCTTATACTTCTTCGACTCAGCTTGAGTTTGTTTCAAACTGATGCGCTGGTTTTCTTCTTATTGATCCTATTGAGCTTCTTTGATCTAAGGGTTATCTTTGAAGTT
>NC_029789.2:92984864-93018162 GCF_000816755.2 Arachis ipaensis
GGCATGCGCTATTTTAAATGAGGTTTTGGAGAACTTCCTTGTTTAGTGGAAATTGGTTCGTTTGTAATGCACCACTTATTTTCCTTTACCAAATTGTAAGCAAATTTTTATCTCGGAATTTCTTTTCTAAAAAGAGTTTGACTTCCTCTTTCACCCTTGCTATGAATGTTATACACGCTTGTTTGAATATGAACTTTGGGAATTTTTGAACAAGCATTTGACTTCTCTTCCGAGTTTTATGATTGCTTTTGGTTAGGTTGTGCACCTAACTATCTTTCTAAAATGTTTGAGGAAATATTTTAGCTATTAGTCAAATTTGTGTGCATTTTGTTTTAGAACTCTACAAAGTCTACTTCAACGTGAATTTGCATTAAAGCAAAGACACGATTATGCTTTTGTTACTCTCTTGAAGGATATTGTTACCTAACCTTCTATTTCAGACTGCGAAGTGGTTTTTTCCGCAAGTTTTCAATTCTTTTATGAACAATGTATTTGGAAGTATTTTTTTTAATCATGCTCTTAAGTTATGTGAGTTTTGTCTTGGGTTTGAAATATTCTCTTCTATAAACCTCATGCTTTCTCGACTCAGCTTGAGTTTGTTTCAAACTGATGCGCTGGTTTTCTTCTTATTGATCCTATTGAGCTTCTTTGATCTAAGGGTTATCTTTGAAGTTGATAATTGAATTGTGTCTAGCAAACTTCATTGCTTGAACATCCTTGTTATTCTGGAATTGGATACGTTCCCTTAAATCTATGAGTATTACCCTTGACAATTGTCTCTCCGTTCTAAATCCGGTATCCTTCTGAGTAGACTCGAGAATTGTTTTGATATCACGTGCGACTTGTAGACATAGTAACGCGATGCGTTAGTTCTTTAAGACGTGATGTGTGTATACGGAAGTTGAAGCGGTAGGTGTGCAACGTTATGAGTTGTGGGCGTTTTGTTCCTTGCGAACGGGTTTGCGGTTGTAAGGCTTGTGATCGAGTATGGGATTGTAAAGTGCTTGATGGAGTTGGAAAGTTGAAACCTTGAGGTTGATATGAGATTAGTGTGCGAATATTGAGCACATCGTTTTAACTCCATCCTGTTTTATAGCCTTTGATGCTTTGCCCTACTATCACATGATTGACCCATGTTATCTTTTGTATCGAGCCTACCTTGTAATGTTTGCTTTGCAATCACACTCCTACCTTTACACCCTTATGCATATGACGATTAAAAGTATTTGAAAATTGTATATACGACTATATTGTGAGATAATTTTGCTTCTTCCTTAAATGTGTTCAAGGGTGAACTGTTATGGAATTTCTTTCATTTTGTATCAATTTTCGAGGGCAAAAATTTTTATAAGGTGGGTAGAATGTAAGACCAAAAATCTTTGAAAAGTCTTATTATGATCAAGTCTCAAATCATACATGTATTTATAGCCTTAATTTCAGAGATTATTTTATTAAGGATAATTAAGGCAATTTTTAATTTATTGGATTTGAGACGAGTTATGATTATTATCCAATTTTATAATTATTGGGTTATTTTCTATATTTAAATTATAAAGTTGATAGTTATGAAATAATAAGGATTTTATATGATATGGACTAAATAATCAATTAGTATATTGATATTGCTATTTTGGAAAAATGAAGAAATTAAGTATATTATTTCTAATTATTTAATTTGGGCATTTTGTTGAAAATAATTTGTAAAAGTGATGAGTAAATAGTATTTTTCTATATACAAATAGAGTTGGATTTAAATTGGATTTCAATTACTATATTATCCCTATTTTAAGTGAAATTACCAAAATGCCCCTAACCCTAATTTTTACTCAAAAACCCTAACCCACTCATCCCTCACTCCAGCGCCGTTTCACCCCTCACCACACAGAACTCATAGTTTTCCCCCATACCCACGGAGAAGGAAGAAATCGTGAGCCAATGGAAGGGAGAGAGAGGGAGGCGCGTCTCGTCGCCGTTGAGCTGGAGGGGAGCTGTCTGCAGTGCCTCGGTGTCGCCGTTCAGTTCACCAACATGCCGCGCCGTCATCCAACCGGTCACATCTCACTGCCATCGCTGGGTAGACCGCACGCTTCCGAGGTCCTTACCGCCGCCTAGGAGTCCGCCGTCAGGTCGAGTCGAAGAAGGAGGGAGGCATGGGGTCAGCGTCGCGACCAGAAGGGAGATCTGAGAGATGAAGCTAGGGACAGGCATGCATCATATGCATTTGTGTGACATTGGTTGGGTGTGCATATTATACTTGGTTTGCCTATGTGATTAACTGTTAACTGTTCTACTTGTAATAACTATTTGTTTGTGCTTGAACTTCCTATCTGTGTTTACATCTGGGACTCTGTTGGATTGTGGTGATTTGGTTGATGGTTGGATTGTTTGGGCCTAGGGCCGTGGTTGGATTGAGATAGACCGATGGTTGATTACGGTTTTGTGTTTCTGATTTGGAAAAAATATGAAAGGCTATTTTGGTTCAGTATAGATAAACCTTTTTGAAAGGCTTTTGGTGTTTTTGAGAATTGAACGGTTCCTCCTTCAGAAAAGATTTCCGACTTTACCTTATTGAAAACTGTTGTTTTTGAAAAGAGGCATAAGACAGTTATTAATCACTGGTGCGGTTTATCTTCACGTATCCTATTACAGTAATTCCTAAAAACCCTCTACTGAGAACCCTTTCGAGGATGATGTTCTCACCCCCCTACATTTTTCCCCTTTCAGGATATTGGCGCAGAAGTTACGAAGAGTTTATTTAGTTGTTGTTGAGAACTCTGTATTGCTTTAGTATATTTTGTACTCTCGCCTTTATCTTGATATGTTCTGTAAGAGGGATAGGAATTGTATTGGATAATGCTTGTAATATTATCTGTGTAAAATGCAAAGAACTCTGCTATACATGTATAAGCTCCTTTGCACATACATTAAAAAACACAAGAATAAAAGTAGATGTATGAAACAAGTAAATATTTCTGAGGAAATGACTATAAATTAATATTATTTAGCGAACGGAAGATCTAATTTTTTAATATCCGTTACAACTTACGGATCAATAATCTATAGGATAGTGGAATTAATTCTTTGAAGTTACTGACATGTATTATTAGTTTAAAGTTAAACAACAAAAGTACAATAAAATAATATCTGAATAATTATTAACCGAATCATATATCAATATATCAAAAAAGTTTAATCACTTAATTTTTTTTATATTATGATCGTGCAATTCGTTTCAATTAAAATATATGAATCTCTTTTTTAAATAAACTTTAGATAAATACCTTTAAAAATATTAAACACATCAACCGCGAGTAACCCGAACTATACAATAGAGTCTATTAATATAAAAAAGTACCACTACATTAATTTTGTCTGTGTGACTAAAATATAAAAATTTTTTATTTCAGTTTTTAATTATTTAATCTATAAAAGCGGAAATAAAACAATCTTATATATTGTACAAATAAATCTTATATACTATAAACAAATACCTTTTAATTTTAGTTTCCACTAGTTCAGCTAAAAACTGATGAGGATCTTCCATTGGAAGTCCATGAAACTTGCAATTCTGTTGCATTAGAGAAATCAATTGAGGTTTAAGCTCAAAATTGTTTGCTCCAATTGCAGGAAGTGAGATGCTTCTTCCATAGAAGTTAGAAGAGGGTGCAATAAAGTCACCAAGCATCTTCCTTGCATCTCCACCATTGTTATTAGGTTCGGCCATGTCTCTTTCTTTTTCGAAAATTTCTGTCAGGTCCTCTCCAGAGAGTTGTGCTTTAGCTTCTTTTAGTTTCCTCTTCAGAGTCCTTTCAGGTTCAGGGTCAGTTTCAACAAGAATGTTCTTATCCTTGTTCCTGCTCATATGAAAAAGAAGAGAACAGAAAAGAATATATGGAATCCTCTATGTCACAAGTGTAGAGATTCCCTTTTGTCAGTAGAAGAAGAGAATAGAAAAAATTTTCGAACACAGGGGAGAAGAGGGAGTTCGAATTATGAGTAGAAGAGAAGTGTTAGTAGATAAATAAATAAATAGAAAGAGATGAGAGGGGGAAGAATTCGAAAATTAAATAAAATGAAATAAAAATATTTTTGTTTTTATTTTGACTATTAGTTATAATTCGAAATTTAAAAAGAAAAATAAAATTAAATCAAATTAAAATTTAAAATAAATAGTTAATTAAAAAAGAATTTTGAAAAAGTGTATAGGAGTTTTCGAAAATTAGTTAGGTAGTTTTGAAAAAGATATGATTGAAATAGTAAACTTTTAAAATCAAACAAAAAGTTAAGTGGTTAATTGAAAAAGATTTGAAAATCAAATTTGAAAGGGTGAGAAGTTAGAAAAATTTTGAAATTAATTTTGAAAAAGATATGATTGAAATTTAATTTGAAAAATATTTAAAAAGGTAATTAAAAAGATTTGATTTTTGAAAATCAAAGTTGATTACTTGACAAACAAGAAACTAAAGGATAGGATTTTAAGATTTAAAGAATGAACCTTTCTTAATAGGCAAGTAACAACTTGAGATTTTTGAATCAAAATATTAAAAGTTAGCAATGAATTCGAAAATATGAAACAAAAATAAGAAAAAGATTTTTGAAAATCATTTTGAAATTTTCAAAAATATTAAGAAAATTGAAAAAGATTTGATTTTTTGAAAAAGTTTTGAAAAGATAGGATTTTTAAATTGAAAATTTTGACTTGACTAATAAGAAACAACTAAATTTTAAAATTTTTTGACTAAATCAATTCAAAATATTCGAAATTTATGAGAAGAATAAGGGAAAGATATTTTTTTATTTTTGAATTTTTATGAAAAAAGAGAAAAACAACAAAAAGACTCAAAACATGAAAATTATAAATCAAAACACACAATGCATGCAAGAACACTTTGAATGTTAAGATGAACACCAAGAACACTTTGAAGATCAAGATGAACACCAAGAACTTATTTTTGAAAATTTTTTTAAGAAAAGGAAAACATGCAAGACACCAAACTTAAAAAATTTTACTCTATAGACACTAATAATTCTAAAATGCATATGAAAAACAAGAAAAGACACCAAACAAGAAAAATTTAGAGATCAAACAAAGAAATTCATCAAGAACAATTTGAAGATCATGAAGAACAAATGCATGAGTTTTCGAAAATTTTAATGAAAAATTAAAGATTAAAAAGATGCAATTGACACCAAACTTAGAAATTGATACTAGACTCAAACAAGAAACATCAAATTTTTTATTTTTATGATTTTATTATAATTTTTTTGTATTTTTTTTCAAAAATTAATTTAAAAAGAAAAATAAGGATTTCAAAATTTCTAATGAGAATTCCAGGAATCATGCAATGTTAGTCTAAAGCTCCGGTCCAGGAATTAGACATGGCTTACTAGCCAGCCAAGCTTTCAGTGAAAGCTTCGGTCCAAAACACTAGACATGGCCAATGGCCAGCCAAGCTTTAAGATACAAATCAGGCATACAACAGCTGAATTGATGAGAATAAAAAAAACTCTTGTGATGATGAGTTGAAACCTCAGTCCAAAAGATTAGACATGGCTTCACAGCCAGCCAGACTTCAACAGATCATCATGAAACTCTAGAATTCATTCTTAATAATTCTGAAGCCATAGAATAATTTAATTTTTTTTAAAGTTTTTTTTTTCGAAAATAAAAAAAAGAAGCTTAAAATTAAAATAAAATTACCTAATCTGAGCAACAAGATGAATCGTCAGTTGTCCAAACTCGAACAATCCCCGGCAACAGCGCCAAAAACTTGGTGCACAAAATCGTGATTTTTCATTCCCTGGTAATGGCGCCAAAAACTTAATACGCACGTTCATAATCTTAGTTCTTTTTCACAACTTCGCACAACTAACCAGCAAGTGCACTGGGTCATCCAAGTAATAAACCTTACGTGAGTAAGGGTCGTTTCCACGGAGATTGTCAGCTTGAAGCAAGCTATGGTCATCTTGCAAATCTCAGTCAGGCGGATTCAAATGGTTATGGTGAATTGATAGTTAAAATATAATTAAAATATAAAATGGGATAGAGATACCTATGCAATTCATTGGTGAGAATTTCAGATAAGCGTATGGAGATGCTTTTGTTCCTTCTGAACCTCTGCTTTCCTACTGTCTTCATCCAATCATTCATACTCCTTTCCATGGCAAGCTGTATGTTGGGCATCACCGTTGTCAATGGCTACATCCCGTCCTCTCAGTGAAAATGGTCCAAATGCGCTGTCACCGCACGGCTAATCATCTGTCGGTTCTCGATCATGCTGGAATAGGATCCAGTGATCCTTTTGCGTCTCTCACTACGCCCAGCACTCACGAGTTTGAAGCTCGTCACAGCCATCCCTTCCCATATCCTACTCGGAATACCACAGACAAGGTTTAGACTTTCTGGATCTCAAGAATGGCCGCCAATAATTCTAGCCTATACCACGAAGACTCTGATCGTAAATCAGGAGGCTAAGAGATATGCATTCAAGCTTGCTTTCATGTAGAACGGACGTGTTTGTCAGGCATGCGTTCATAAGTGAGAATGGTGATGAGCGTCACATAATCATCACATTCATCATGTTCTTGTGTGCGAATGAATATCTTAGAGAAGAATTAGGCTTGAGTTGAATAGAAAAACAATAGTACTTTGCATTAATTCATGAGGAACAGCAGAGCTCCATACCTTAATCTATGGTGTGTAGAAACTCTACCGTTGAAAATACATAAGAACAAGGTCTAGGCATGGCCGAATGGTCAGCCTCCCCAAATGGCATATGAATTTGAAAATAGGGAAAAAAGACTGATCCCTGATTAAGGATGATCAAAATATGTAAAATAAATCACTAAAAGTAGTTTTTATACTAAACTAGTAGCTAGGGTTACATAAGACAAGTAAATAATGTAAAAATCCACTTCTGGGCCCACTTGGTGTGTGCTTGAGCTGAGCATTAAGCTTTCATGTGTAGAGACTCTTTTTGGAGTTAAACACCAGGTTGTAGCCTGTTTCTGGCGTTTAACTCTGATTTGCAACTTGTTTCTGGCGTTTAACGCCAGAATAGGGCAGAAAGCTGGCGTTAAATGCCAGTTTGTGTCATCTAAACTTGGGCAAAGTATGAACTATTATATATTGTTGGAAAGTCCTGGATGTCTAATTTCCAACGCAATTGCGAGCGTGCCAATTGGATTTCTGTAGCTCCAGAAAATCCACTTTGAGTGCAGGGAGGTCAGAATCCAACAGCATCTGTAGTCCTTCTTCAGCCTCTGAATCAGATTTTTGCTCAAGTCCCTCCATTTTAGTCAGAAATTACCTAAAATCACAGAAAAATACAAAAACTCCTAGAAAAGTCCAGAAATGTGATTTTTATTTAAAAACTAATAAAATTATATTAAAAACTAACTAAATCATACTAAAAACTATGTAAAAACAATGCCAAAAAGCGTATAAATTATCCGCTCATCACCTCCGTTTTCAAAATTTGTTGAAACTTATTTAGAATTAAAGTTCATTGAGAATTCTTCAAATTGATATAAAGTTTGTAAAATTTGGATTTTTGTAGAGGAAGTTATGATCATTCAAAGTTTGGTGTCAAAATTTGAAATTCTGCAATGTTGTAGAATTTTGTGATTTCTGGTTTGTGTTCGCACGCACACCCCTGTGATTTTTCGAACCTGTGCGCACGCACAGCCTTGTGTGTACACACACACAGGGGAAAGCCTTCTGTTGGGAGCGCTAGCACAACTTGTGCGCGCACATAACCAATGAAGTTTTACAACCTGTGTGCACGCACATCCCTGTGCACACGCACACGTTGGAAGGTGCACTCTGTTGAGGGCGTTCGCACACCTTGTGCGAATGAACAGAGTTGAAATTTTTACTACCTATGCGTATGCACACCTCTATGCGTACACACATATTTGAAAACTTTCCTGTTCGTGCGCACGCACACCTATGTGCGTACGCACACGCCCTGTTTTTCAACTTAAACTTTGTTTTTGACTATTTCACCTTCCCAACGATCTTGTTAACTTCTGTGACACCTATTTAAGACTCTTTAGCTTTTTTTGGGTACCAAAACATAGGAAAGGTCCTAGGAGATTTAATTTGGGTTTTACTTGGAAATGTTAGAGAACAGAGGTTTAGGTTTCTGGTGTATTAAGGATGAGTTGGTTGCGAGAGAAGGAAGAGTAGTGAACTTGGTGATTACTGACAACGAATTGAGAAACCGATGAACTTATGAGTTCCGAGTGGAATTAAGAACTGATAATGGTTATTGTAAGCTTGATGGAGTTTGAAGGAAAGTGTGCCAGGCACTATCCTTGGAATGTTGAGAATTGAGAATTGAAAGTGGATTGAGATGAGAAATGGTGATGATTGGTGATGCTTTAAGGTTGATGGACTTCTTGGATGTGGAAAGTGTGCTAGGCACTATATCCTTGGAATGATAGTGTGCCAAGCACTATATCCTTGGAATTGATTTACGATGAAATTGGTGAAAACTGGTGATGATTTGAGGTTAATGGACTTGTTACATGTGGAAAGTGTACCAGGCACTATATCCTTGGAATGATAGTGTGCCAAGCACGATATCCTCGGAATGATTTATGATAAGATAGATGTTGTTGTTGCTTTCCTTCTCTACCGCAAGAGTGTGCCATGCACTATATCCTCGGAATGAGCATGCAAGTGTGCCAGGCACTATATCCTCAAAACGATAATGTGCCTGACACTATATCCTCAGAACAAAAGCGTGCCAGGCGATATATCCTTGGACGTGGCAGAAAGGCAACATCCGGAAGGATGTGTCGGGTTGGCATTCATAGACTGACAAGTGATATCACGAGCCAATAGGACAGGCATTCATCATGTGCATCTTCTATGTGTTTTGTTTGCGTTGCCTAATTGCATCTCTTGCTTAAATGAATAATATGCTTATTTGCTAGTTGTTTTACTTGCTGTACATGTATATTACTTGTGTTTTACTTGCTTGTGTTATTTGTGCTTGTCTGTTGCTGAGGAGGTTAGGTAGGCGGTGGCGATGGGATCGCATGGAGGTTAGGTTGGTGAGGCTGTGGGATACAGCGGTGTGATTAGTATTAGTTAGAATTCTCCTAAGTTTAGATAACCCGGTTTATGGTTTAAGTTCTTTATTTATTTATTTTATTCTAACCATGGATATTCGTATTTGATGTGAAGTTCTAGGATTGCCTTCAGCATCCCGGAGCCTTACATCTTACATTTTGGGCATTGTTACCATACTGAGAACCTCCGGTTCTCATTCCATAGTTTGTTGTTATTTTTCAGATCCAGGTCGTAATTCACCTCGGTGACATTGCGGACATGGTGGCAGAGCAGAGCATGGTTTCTTCTTGGTTTATTTCTGTTTTATTTTGTTGTAGTACTTTCTCTCACCCCTTTTGTTTTAGACTTTATGGCCTTAGAGGCTTACTTGAGAGCTAAGTTGTATAAGCTGTTTTAACTCCAAGACTCTGTATTTTTCTGTTTGTAACTAGTCGGCTTAAACTGTGCAAGCTGTGGCTAGTTGCCTTATGATTATTATACTCTTATATTTATATATGTTCTATTATCTTGCATCTGTACCTTGTGTCTTGTATGTTAGGTTCGTGTGAATATTTCACGCTTTTGTAATTTTGTCTTTGAGCTTAATCCTTCATCGGGCTTCTAGAATATATATTATTTCCTTCTATATAAATATGTATAAGTCTTAGAATTGTCGTAACCTTTGATTAACCTTTGCCTTATTGCTAGAGGTAAGGCTTAGGGTAATTAGTGTGTTACATATGAGATATCTGTGTGAGTATTGATGAGCGGATAATTTATACACTTTTTGGCATTGTTTTTATATAGTTTTTAGTATGATTTAGTTAGTTTTTAATATATTTTTATTAGTTTTTAAATAAAAATTACATTTTTGGACTTTACTATGAGTTTGTGTATTTTTCTATGATTTTTCAAGTAATTTCTGGCTAAAATTGAGGGACTTGAGCAAAAATCAGATTCAGAGGTTGAAGAAGGACTGCAGATGCTGCTGGATTCTGACCTCCCTGCACTCAAAGTGGATTTTCTGGAGTTACAGAACTCCAAACTGTAGGCTCTCAATTGCGTTGGAAAGTGGACATCCAGGGCTTTCCAAAAATATATAATAGTCCATACTTTGCTCGAGCTTAGGCGACGCAAACTGGCGTTCAATGCCAGTTCTATGTTGCATTCTGGAGTTAAACGCCAGAAACAGGTTGCAAAGTGGAGTTAAACGCCAGAAACAGGTTACAAACCGGTGTTCAACTCCAAGAGAAGTCTCTACACGTGTAAAGTTCAATGCTTAGCCCAAGCACACACCAAGTGGGCCCCATAAGTGGATTTCTGCATCATTTACTCATTTCTGTAAACCCTAGTAACTAGTTTAGTATAAATAGGACTTTTTACTATTGTATTTAAATCTTCGGATCATCTTTGATCAGTTTTATGCTATCTTAGACCTGTATGGGGGCTGGCCACTCGGCCATGCCTGGACCTTGCTCTTATGTATTTTCAACGGTAGAGTTTCTACACACCATAGATTAAGGTGTGGGGCTCTGCTATTCCTCATGAATTAATACAAAGTACTATCGTTTTTCTATTCAATTCAAGCTTATTTCGATTCTAAGATATTCATTCGCACTTCAATATGAATGTGATGATCCTGACAGTCATCATCATTCCCAACCTATGAACGCATGCCTGACAACCACTTCCGGTCTACCTTAGATTGAATGAATATCTCTGGGATTCCTTAATCAGAGTCTTCGTGGTATAAGTTAGAATCCATGGACGGCCATTCTTGAGATCCGGAAAGTCTAAACCTTGTCTGTGGTATTCCGAGTAGGATCTGGGAAGGGATGGCTGCGACGAGCTTCAAACTCGCGAGTGCTGGGCGTAGTGACAGACGCAAAAGGATCAATGGATCCTATTCCAGTATGATCGAGAACCGACAGATGATTAGCCATGCAGTGACAGCGCATTGGACCATTTTCACTGAGAGGACAGGATGTAGCCATTGACAATGGTGACGCCTAACATACAGCTTGCCATAGAAAGGATTATGAATGATTGGATGAAGACAATAGGAAAGCAGAGGTTCAGGAGGAACAAGCATCTTCGTACACTTATCTGAAACTCTCACCAATGAATTACATAAGTATCTCTATCTTTAATTTTCGTTTTATTTATATTTTAATTATATTTTAATTATCAAATATCCATAATCATATGAATCTGCCTGACTGAGATTTGCAAGATGACCATAGCTTGCTTCAAGCCGACAATCTCCGTGGGATTGACCTTTACTCATGTAAAATTTATTACTTGGACGACCCAGTACACTTGCTAGTTAGTTGTGTGAAGTTGTAACAAAGAATTAAGATTATGAACGTGTGTACCAAGTTTTTGACGCCGTTACCAAAGAATGAACCGTCATGATTTCTGCGCACCAAGTTTTTGCGCCGTTGCTGGGGATTGTTCGAGTTTGGACAACTGACGGTTCATCTTGTTGCTCAGATTAGGTAATTTTGTTTTAATTTTAAGCTTTTTATTTCTTATTTTCGAAAAATACAAAAATTTTTTTTTCTTTTTTGTTCTTCCCAAAATAATTTTCGAAAAAAACCAAAAAAAAATCTTATAAAATCATAAAAACCAAGAAAATTAATTTGATGTTTCTTGCTTGAATCTTGTGTCAGTTTTTAAGTTTGGTGTCAATTGCGTGTTTATCTCTTTCTTGCATTTTTCGAAAATCCATGCATTGCATTCTTCATGATCTTCAATTTGTTCTTGGTAAGCCTTCTTGTTTGATCTTTAAAATTTCTTGTTTTGTGTCTTTTCTTGTTTTCCATATGCATTTTCAATTTGTTAGTGTCTAAAGTTTGAAAATTTCTAAGTTTGGTGTCTTGCATGTTTTTCTTTTCTTCAAAATTTTCAAAAATAAGTTCTTGGTGTTCATATTGACATTCAAAGTGTTCTTGGTGTTCATCTTGACATTCATAGTGTTCTTGCATGCATCATGTGTTTTGATCTAAAATTTCCATGCATTGTGTCTTTTTTTTGTGTTTTTCTCTCTCATCATTAAAAATTCAAAAATAAAAAAATATCTTTCCCTTTTTCTCTCATAAATTTTCGAAAATTTGAGTTGACTTTTCAAAACTTTTTAAAATTTAGTTGTTTCTTATGAGTCAAATCAAATTTTCAATTTAAAAATTCTATCTTTTTCAAATCCTTTTCAAAAATCAAATATTTTTCATTTTTCTTTTACGATTTTCGAAAATTTCAAATTGATTTTCAAAATCTTTTTCTTATTTTTATTTCATATTTTTAAAATTAGTGCTAACAATTAATGTGATTGATTCAAAATTTTTAAGTTTGTTACTTGCCTAGTAAGAAAGGTGCAATCTTTAAACTCTAGAATAATACCTTTTTAGTTTCTTGTTAGTCAAGTAATCAACTTTGATTTCAAAAATCAAATCTTTTTAAATTTCTTTTTCAAAATCAACTTCAAAATCTTTTCCAACTTCTTTTCTAACTTCTTATCTTTTAAAAAATTGATTTTCAGATCTTTTTCAATTAACTACTTGACTTTTTGTTTGATTTTAAAAGTTTACTATTTCAATCATATCTTTTTCAAAACTACCTAACTAATTCTATCTCTAATTTTCGAAAATCCCTTCCCTCTTTTTCAAAATTCCTTTTTAAATTAACTAATTGTTTTAAATTTAATTTAATTTGATTCAATTTTCCTTTTTTAATTTTCGAACTTTGATTTTTATTTTTTATTTTAAATTCAATTTAAAAACAAAAATACTTTTATTTTAATTTATTTAATTTTCAAATTTCTCTTCTCCTCATCTCTTTCTATTTATTTATTCATCTACTAACACCCCTCTTTCACCCAAGAATTCGAACTCATTCCTCTCCCTTGTGTTTGGATTCTTATCTTTTCCTTCCTCTATTATTCTCTTATACTTACATAAGAAATCTCTATACTGTGACATAGAGGATTCCTCTTCTTTTCTGTTTTTTTCTTTTTCATATGAGTAGGAACAAGGATAAGAACATTCTTGTTGAAGCTGATCCTGAACCTAAAAGAACTCTGAAGAGGAAGATAAGGGAAGCTAAAGCATAACTCTCTGGAGAAAATCTGACAGAAATCTTCGAAAAAGAAGGAGACATGGCCGAAAATAACAACAATGCAAGGAAGATGCTTGGTGACTTTACTACACCAAATTCCAATTTACATGGAAGAAGCATCTCAATCCCTGCCATTGGAGCAAACAATTTTGAGCTGAAACCTCAATTAGTTTCTCTGATGCAACAGAACTGCAAGTTTCATGGACTTCCATCAGAAGATCCTTTTCAGTTCTTAACTGAATTCTTGCAGATCTGTGATACTGTTAAGACCAATGGGGTTGATTCTGAGGTCTACAGGCTTATGCTTTTCCCATTTGCTGTAAGAGACAGAGCTAGAATATGGTTGGACTCTCAACCTAAAGACAGCCTGAACTCTTGGGATAAGCTAGTCACAGCTTTCTTAGCCAAGTTCTTTCCTCCTCAAAAGCTTAGCAAGCTTAGAGTGGATGTTCAAACCTTCAGACAGAAGGAAGGTGAATCCCTCTATGAAGCTTGGGAGAGATATAAGGAACTGACCAAAAAGTGTCCTTCTGACATGCTTTCAGAATGGACCATCCTGGATATATTCTATGATGGTCTGTTTGAATTATCAAAGATGTCATTGGACCATTCTGTAGGTGGATCCATTCACCTAAAGAAAATGGCTATAGAAGCTCAAGAACTCATTGACATGGTTGCAAATAACCAGTTCATGTACACTTCTGAAAGGAATCCTGTGAGTAATGGGACGCCTCAGAGGAAGGAAGTTCTTGAAATTGATACTCTGAATGCCATATTGGCTCAGAATAAAGTATTGAATCAGCAATTCAATATGATTTCTCAGAGTCTGAATGAATTGAAGGAATCATCCAACAGTACTAAAGAGGCATCTTCTGAAGAAGAAACTTATGATCCTGAGAACCCTGCAATAGCAGAGGTGAATTACATGGGTGAACCCTATGGAAACACCTATAATCCCTCATGGAGAAATCATCCAAATTTCTCATGGAAGGATCAACAAAAGCCTCAACAAAGCTTTAATAATGGTGGAAGAAACAGGTTTAGCAGTAGCAAGCCTTTTCCATCATCCACTCAGCAACAGACAAAGAATTCTGAGCAGAATCCATCGAGCTTAGCAAATATAGTCTCTGATCTATCTAAGGCCACTGTAAGTTTCATGAATGAAACAAGGTCCTCCATTAGAAATTTGGAGGCACAAGTGGGCCAGCTGAGTAAAAGAGTCACTAAAACTCCTCCTACTACTCTCCCAAACAATACAGAAGAAAATCCAAAGAGAGAGTGCAAGGCCATTGATTTAACCATCATGGCCGAACCTACAAGGGAGGAGGAGGACGTGAATCCTAGTGAGGAAGACCTCCTGGGACGTCCAGTGACCAATAAGGAGTTTTCCTTCGAGGAACCAAAGGAATCTGAGGCTCAATTAGAGACCATAGAGATTCCATTGAACCTCCTTCTGCCCTTCATGAGCTCTGATGAGTATTCGTCCTCTGAAGAGGATGAAGAAATTACTGAAGAGCAAGTTGCTAAGTACTTTGGTGCAATCATGAAGCCGAATGCCAAATTATTTGGTAATGAGACTTGGGAAGATGAACCTCCCTTGCTCACCAATGAACTGAATGCATTGGATAGGCAGAAATTACCTCAAAAGAAACAGGATCCTAGAAAATTCTTAATACCCTGTACCATAGGTACCATGACCTTTGAGAAGGCTCTGTGTGACCTGGGGTCAGGAATAAACTTAATGCCACTCTCTGTATTGGAGAAACTTGGGATCTTTGAGGTGCAAGCTGCCAGAATCTCATTAGAGATGGCAGACAACTCAAGAAAATAGGCTTATGGACAAGTAGAGGATGTGTTAGTAAAGGTTGAAGACCTTTACATCCCTGCTGATTTCATAATCCTAGACACTGGGAAGGAAGAGGATGAATCCATCATCCTTAGAAGACCCTTCCTAGCCACAGCAAGAGCTGTGATTGATGTGGACAGAGGAGAATTGGTCCTTCAATTGAATGAGGACAACCTTGTGTTTAAGACTCAAGGATCTCCTTCTATAACCATGGAGAGGAAGCATGAAAAGCTTCTCTCACTGCAGAGTCAACTAAAGCCCCCACAATCAAACTCTAAGTTTGGCGTTGGGAGGTCCCAACAATGCTCTGAACATCTGTAAGCCTCCATGAGAACTCACTGTCAAGCTATTGACGTTAAAGAAGCGCTTATTGGGAGGCAACCCAATGTTATTTAATTATATATATTTTATTTTCCTTTTTTTATTTCGTGTTTTAGTAGGTTGATGATCATGTGGAGTCACAAAAACTACTAAAAAATCAAAAACAGAATGAAAAACAGCATTGAAATCAGCACACCTTGGAGGAGAGCAGTCTGGCGTTTAAACGCCAGAAACAAGCATTTGTCTGGCATTTAATGCCAGAAACAAGCACCAAGCTGGCATTTAACACCAGAAACAAGCATCTGCCTGGCGTTAAATGCCAGAAACAGGCTACATTTGGGCGTTTAACGCCAGAAACAAGTAGCAATCTGGCGTTAAACGCCAGGATTGCACAACAAGGGCGTTTTACACGTCTAATTGGAGCAGGGATGTTAAGTCCTTGGCCCCACTTGATCTGTAGACCCCACAGATCCCCATCTACCCCACCTCTTCTTCTCTCCTCTTCACACCTTTTCATAACTCTCTTCCCCAAATAACCTCCACCAATCACCTCTATTACTCCTCCAAAACCATCATACAACCCACCTACACCCACCCACTCAGATTCAAACCATCACTCCTTCCTTTTCACACATCATAACCACCTAAAACCCCCTTGGCCGAACCATTCACACACCTCCACCTCCTCTATTTCCTTCTTCTTCTCCTTCTTTCTTTCTTCTTTTGCTCGGGGACGAGCAAACATTTTAAGTTTGGTGTGGTAAAAGTACTGCTTTTTATTTTTCCATAACCATTTATGACACCTAAGGCCAAGAGAAACCTCTAGAAAGAGGAAAGGGAAGGCAAAAGCTTCCACTTCTGAGTCATGGGAGATGGAGAGATTCATCTCAAGGGTCCATAGCTCAGTAGTAGAGCATTTGACTGCAAAACAAGAGATCATGGACCTCAACAAGAGCATGAGGAATTCCCTCACCAAGAAATCCCTGAGATGCCTCAAGGGATACATTTTTCTCCACACAACTATTGGGAGCAACTAAGGATAGGAGCACCAAAATTACTAGGGATGGAGCAACAAAGGCAAGGAAGAGACATAGAGGAGCTCAAAAGCACCATTGGTTCTTCAACAAGAGGAAGACGCCACCCTCACTAAGGTGGACTCATTCCTTAATCTTCTTGTCTATTTATTTTACTGTTTTTCGTTTATTATGCTTTATGTTTATTTATGTTTGTGTCTTATTACATGATCACTAGTGTTTAAGTGTCTATGTCTTAAAGCTATGAATGTCCTATGAATCCATCACCTTTCTTAAATGAAAAATGCTTTAATTACAAAAGAACAAGAAGTACATGGTTTCGAATTCATCCTTGAAACTAGTTTAGTTATTTTGATGTGGTGATAATACTTTTTGTTTTCTGAATGAATGCTTGAACAGTGCATATATCTTTTGATATTGTGGTTTATGAATGTTAAATATGTTGGTTCTTGAAAGAATGATGAAAAAGGAAACATGTTATTTGATAATCTGAAAAATCATAAAATTGATTCTTGAAGCAAGAAAAAGCAGTGAAGAACAAAGCTTGCAAAAAAAAAATGGCGAAAAAAAAAGAGAGGGCAAAAAGCTACTAGTCCCGCTCATCTGATTGGAGCTAAGTTTCATTGATATTTTGGAATTTATAGTATATTCTCTTGTTTTTATCCTATTTGATTTTTAGTTGCTTAGGGACAAGCAACAATTTAAGTTTGGTGTTGTGATGAGCGGATAATTTATACGCTTTTTGGCATTGTTTTTATATAGTTTTTAGTATAATTTAGTTAGTTTTTAATATATTTTTATTAGTTTTTAAATAAAAATCACATTTCTTGACTTTACTATGAGTTTGTGTGTTTTTCTGTGATTTCAGGTAATTTCTGGCTGAAATTGAGGGACTTGAGCAAAAATCAGATTCAGAGGTTGAAGAAGGACTGCAGATGCTGCTGGATTCTGACCTCCCTACACTCAAAGTGGATTTTCTGGAGCTACAAATTTCCAAATGGCGCGCTCTCGATTGCGTTGGAAAGTAGACATCCAAGGCTTTCCAGCAATATATAATAGTCCACACTTTGCACGAGTTTAGATGATGCAAACTGGCGTTCAACGCCAGTTCCATGTTGCATTCTGGAGTTAAACGCCAGAAACAGGTTGCAAAGTGGAGTTAAACGCCAGAAACAGGTTACAAACTGGCGTTCAACTCCAAGAGAAGCCTCTACACGTGTAAAGCTCAATGCTCAGCCCAGGCACACACCAAGTAGGCCCCAGAAGTGGATTTCTGCATCATTTACTCATTTCTGTAAACCCTAGTAACTAGTTTAGTATAAATAGGACTTTTTACTATTGTATTTACATCTTCGGATCATCTTTGATCAGTTTTATGCTATCTTAGACCTTTATGGGGGCTGGCCACTCGGCCATGCCTGGACCTTGCTCTTATGTATTTTCAACGGTAGAGTTTCTACACACCATAGATTAAGGTGTGGAGCTCTGCTGTTCCTCATGAATTAATACAAAGTACTATCGTTTTTCTATTCAATTCGAGCTTATTCCGATTCTAAGATATTCATTCGTACTTCAATATGAATGTGATGATCGTGACAGTCATCATCATTCCCAACCTATGAATGCGTGCCTGACAACCACTTCCGTTCTACCTTAGATTGAATGAATATCTCTGGGATTCCTTAATTAGAGTCTTCGTGGTATAAGTTAGAATCCATGGACGGCCATTCTTGAGATCCGGAAATTCTAAACCTTGTCTGTGGTATTCCAAGTAGGATCTAGGAAGGGATGGCTGCGACGAGCTTCAAACTCGCGAGTGCTGGGCGTAGTGACAGACACAAAAGGATCAATGGATCCTATTCCAGTATGATCGAGAACCGATAGATGATTAGCCATGCAGTGACAGCGCATTGGACCATTTTTACTGAGAGGACAGGATGTAGCCATTGACAACGGTGACGCCTAACATACAGCTTGCCATAGAAAGGAATATGAATGATTGGATGAAGACAATAGGAAAGCAGAGGTTCAGGAGGAACAAGCATCTTCGTACGCTTATCTGAAACTCTCACCAATGAATTACATAAGTATCTCTATCTTTAATTTAAATTTTATTTATATTTTAATTATATTTTAATTATCAAATATCCATAATCATTTGAATCTGCCTGACTGAGATTTGCAAGATGACCATAGCTTGCTTCTAGCCGACAATCTCCGTGGGATCGACCCTTACTCACGTAAGGTTTATTACTTGGACGACCCAGTGCACTTGCTGGTTAGTTGTGAGAAGTTGTGACAAAGAATTAAGATTATGAACGTGCGTACCAAGTTTTTGACGTCGTTACCAAGGAATGAACCGTCATGATTTCTGCGCACCAAGTATGCATACTGTTTACTTTGTGTTATCCTTTATGTTTTAGAGTCTTGTCCTTCTTTCTAATCTCAATAAAAATAGTTGTTTGTCACAAGTGTGAGTCTATACTTGAAGTTGTTCAAAATAAAAGAATTTAAGGAAGTCTTTAGTATCAAAAGCAAGTGTGGTTAAGAGGAAGATATAATTTGATGATGGAACCATAAAATTAAGCTTTATGATTGAGAATTCTTGCTTGAAACACTAAGACAAAGGAGGACCTTTGGAGAAATGTTATAAAGACTCTCAAACATCTATACAACCAAGAAGTAATAGCACAAACAAGTAAAAAAGTCATGGCCCAAAGCTCTAAGCATCAATTACTAGGAAATCTAAGAAAAAAACAAAGGAAACTCAAAGAGTATGATCCTAGTAAATGCTTGTGATGAACTTTTGTCAAAGAGAGAGGCTTGAGTAGGTAAATTATTAGAGTGTTTCAACACCTAGTACCTTAGACCAGTTGGTTTGGGAGTATTAATTGAAAGCTTATCTAAAGAGCCACTTTGAGACAAAACATCTAGGGTTGTGGTCAAGCAAAAAGAGAGTCAGGAAAAGAAAAAAAAGATGCAAGAGAGAGTGCAATGCTACTTCAAGGTGACAACAAATAAAGAGGACTCTATAACATCATTTAAAAGGAATTCCCAAGTTCTAAGGATTTCAATATAGGAATTAACAATTGAAGAATTTCATGCATGGTTACATAAGTAAATTATCTCATCATCTCTTGATTACCATACACAAGTCTTAAACTTCCTTCACTCATGTTTGCTTAAGAATAACATTTGTGCGTCTTAACTAGCTTGCTTGAGGACAAGCAATGTTTAAGTTTGGTGTTGAGATGAATGTGCATCTTAACTAGATAGCTTAGGATTCTTTTTCATCAAATAAATCATGAATCTTGCTACTAATCAAGTGTTTTTGTGGTTAAGTGATGAGCGGATATTTTATACGCTTTTTGGTATCATTTTCATATAATTTTTAGCATGTTTTATTTAATTTTTATTTAGTTTTCATTAGGTTTTAGTGTTAAATTCACATTTTTGGATTCTACTATGAGTTTTTGTGTTTTTATACAATTTCAGGAATTTTTTGGCTGAAATTGAGGAGCTGGAGCATTGCAGATGCTGTTTGAATTTGACCTCCATACACTCGAAAGAGCTTTTCTGGAGTTACCAAAGTCCAAATGGAGAATTCTCAATGGATATGGAAAGTTAACTTCCAGATCTTTCCAACAATATATAATAGTCCATACTTTGCTTCAGAATAGAAGGCCTGAAACTGGCGTTCAACGCCAGCCTCCTGCCCTAGTCCAAGTGTAGTCCAGCGCCCAAAGGAAGAGACCAGCGTCCAAATGCCCAAAGAGGACCCCCTAGCCAGTGTTCAACGCCCTAGAGGCCTCATAGCACATGGATGTCATCAAAGCTCAATCCAAACACTCACCAAGTGGGCCCCAGAAGTGGATTTTAGCACTAAAAATACTGTTTTACGCTTCTTATATAATCCTTAGTCATTAGTTTAGTATTTAAGGGATATTTTGCATAATCATAGAAGACTTTTGGCCATATTTTCGTGTATCATTGTGTTTTCTATCAATATGAGTTTTTAAACCTCCTAGATTGAAGGGATTGCTAAACCCCAATTTGGTGGTTTATCTTGTGTTGATTTTAAGGAATTTTATCAACTTTTCTCACATTTATTCAATGAAATAGTATGGTTTTGTAATTCTCCTTTAATTTGTACTTGAGTGTAAAAATATGCTTTTTAGACCTTTAATTTGCTAGTTTTAATTCACCTTTGATTCCACTAGATGCCTTGATGTATTTGTGAGTGAATTTAGGTTGAAAAGGCTAGGAATGGATCAAAAGAGTGAAAGAAAAGCATGCAGAGTGGAGAATTCATGGAAAATCAAGGATTTGGAGTGCATACATCGACGCGCACGCGTAACACATGTGTACACGTGGATATGAAGTCGCATAGCGACGCGTACGCGTGACATGACGCGCACGCGTGGGAAGTAAAAATGCTTTACTAAGCCCCCAAACATCAATTCTAAGTTTAGTGTTGGGCAGCCATTAACAAGCACTAAAAATAAAGGTACTAAGAAGAAAGTACCTAAAGGCTGGAGGGACAAGAAAGTCCCCACTGAAGGCCTCTCACCTGGTATGAGAGTTGTCTTCACCAAGAAACCAGTCATACCACATACAGTGAGTCGTGTCCTGTCTCTAGAGCATGTGGAGCTCATTCATGAGAAGACAGGAAGAAAGTTCACTATAAGGGGCAAAATTTTTAGCCCATACTCACCTCCGTAAGGAGCTAACCGTCAAGCGAATGACGTTAAGAAGCGCTTGTTGGGAGGCAACCCAACCCTAACTAATTATTTTTATTTTCCTTCATTTTATTTTTCTTTAATGTTTATTTAGGTTCATGATCATGTGCAGCAGTCAGAACAGAGACAGAAATATTAAGCAGTGAAAACAGAACACTCTGGATGGAGTGTTGCTAGCATTGAACGCCAGACAGGGAGCACTGGCTGGGCATTCAACGCCCCCAATGGGCAGCATAGCTAGCGTTGAACGCCAACCAGGGAGCAGACCCTGGGCGTTCAAACGCTAGTGCAGACGGCAGGGAATCTGAATTTCCTAAGCCTCTCAGAACTAGTGGATCTGATAAACCACTATTTTATGATTTATCTTGTACTCAATTGAGTGGTTTTTATCAAGTCTTTGCACACTTATTCATACTAATTGCATGGTTTTACATTTTCCATCCTAATTTTGTGCTATGATTGAAAACATGCTTCTTTGGCCTTAAATTACTAATTTTAAATCCTCTCTTATTACCATTCGATGCCGTGATATGTGTTTTAAGTGATTTCAGGGTTTATAGGGCAGGAATGGCTTAGAGGATGGAAAAGAAGCATGAAAAAGTGGAAGGAATACAAGAAATTGAAGGAATTGCTAAGCTGTCCAGCCTGACCTCTTCGTATTTAACTGACCATAACTTGAGCTACAGAGGTCCAAATGAGGCGATTCTAGTTGCGTTGGAAAGCTAACATCCGGGGCTTCAAAATGATATATAATCTCCTATAATTGCTCTGAAGATAAGCAATGCACACGCGTGCATCATGCGCACGCATTGCATCAGCGAAATTTCAGCGTTTTTGAATTCGTCCCCAGCAATTTCTGGGCTGTTTTTGGCCCGGTTCTCGGCCTAAAAAACACAGATTAGAGGCTATATAGTGGAGGAATGAAGAGACCTCTCATTATTCATAATTTTAGGTTCTTAGATGTAGCTTTTAGAGAGGGAGGCTCTCTCCTCTCTCTAGGATTTAGGATTCCTAGTTTTATGCTGTTGAGTTGGATATTACAAAGAGTTGCTACCTCCGTTGAAGTCATTATTATTCTAGTTTGTTTTATTTTTCCTTTACTCTTTCATATCCTTAATCTTTATTCAGAGTTACAATTGGATTGTTTTTAGAATTTATTAATGCAAGAAGTATTTTTCCATTTAAATTTTATTATTTGTTTAATTGCTTCCAATTGATTTTAATTATCATGTTCCCTTTTTACTTCTCTTATAAGACAACGAAGATGGTATTCATGTTGACAGAGTAGACTCCCAACTTGACTTGGGAGTTGATTAAAAGGAGACCCTTGAGTTGGAATGCTCAAGTGATTAGTTAAATTGGAAGTTGTTGGCTAATTTTCTATTTACTAACACTAGTCCTTCCCAAGGGAGAGGATTAGGATTTGCGAATAAGAGTTAGCTCAATCACTTGACTTTCCTTTATTTAGCAAGGGTTAACTAAGTAAAAATAACAACCTTTTGATACTACACTTGAGAAAATCCAACAAGGATAGAACATTCAATTAATCATTCTCCCAGTCAAGGCTTTTTATTTTAATTACATAAAACCTCTTGTTAATTTTCATTACTTTAATTTATAATTATTTATTTTCCCATTCCTCATCCCAAAATTTCTCAAAAAATCTCATAACAAATAATAAACACACTTCCCTGTAATTCCTTGAGAGACGACCCAAGATTTAAATACTTCGGTTATTACTTTTTAGGGGTTTTGTTACTTGTGACAACCAAACTTTTGTACGAAATGATTCTTTGTTGGTTTAGAAACTATACTTTCAATGAGAATTTATTTGTGAAATTCTTTACCGATAGAAAATCGGTTCGTCAAAATGGCGCCGTTGCCGGGGAATTGCAAACGTGTGCCTTATTATTGGTTATTATAAATAATTTTGCTTTTTCGCTCTTTGTTAGTGTTTCTAGTTTTAGGAGTTTATTTTCATTAATTTTTATTAGTTTTTATTTTTACTTGCTACTATGAATTCTCACCCCTTTCACTATGAGTCTAGTTCAAATTATGTTGCAGGGAATGGACGCTATAATGAGAAAATGCATCAAGGTCAGAATAATCAAAGATGGGAGGAGCCACGAGGATTTGATCAACCCTTTCGGCAACAACCCCCTCCAATGTGCTATAACCAACAACCATTTCTATGATGCATACCAAGACAATAGTTATGGTGGACCTCTTCGTGGCAACCAACCTCCACCAAATTACTATGATTAAGAGCCATTCCAGGATGCGTACCAAGATGATGGATATGGTGGACCCCCTTGTAGTTACCAACAAGCCCCACCATATGCTTATGAACCACCGCCTCAACATAACTTTGAACCACCATACTCAGAAACCCCTTTTCTACCATTCACCCCCATATGACCCTGATCCTTACCTACCATACCAAGAGCCATACGAACCATACATAGAACCACCACCTCAATATACACCATCTCCATATCCTTATCAAAATGAACCACCTTCTTATCATAAACCCTTTCTCCCAAGTAATGAACCCTCATATCCATCCCAATCTCCAACGAATGAAACCCTTGGTGTACTTCTTCAAAGGCAAGAAGAGATGGAAAAGAACGTGCTAAATTTCGGAGTCGCCTTGGGCGAGTTAATAAATCAATTAGCCTCCCAATGCTTGAGCACTCACAGCGCCCCCATGGCTACATGTAGGGAATCAAATGAAGAGCATAGCATGAAGGAGAGATCAGAAACGCCGGTGGAACATGAGGAACGTGACTTTGTATTGGAACAAGTGGAGGAAGCTGTAATAGTTGAAGAAGAAGAAGTGGTTGCAGACTTAGGAGATGCTGAACCTCTATGGGAACCTCAAGTTATAGAGCCTCCTTCTAAGGAGTTTGAATTTGATGTTGAGGAAGGTGTACAACCTCCAAGGCATATCATGGCTGGAGACTTTGCAGAGGTTGATCAAGAGATGGAGATTAAAGAAGAAGAAGCACAACCTCCCATGCCCTTGGTAAGTAACGAAGAAGAGATTGAATAGGAAGAAAGCTACCAAGAGAAAGAGGTTGACATTGAAGAAGCTTACAAAGAGGTGGAAGTTGTCAAGGAAGAGCTCAAAGGAATGGAGCTGGAAATCACCTTGCCAAAGTTGTTAGAGACCTCTTCCCCTAAGCCATCACCATCCATTCCTTCATTCAAGTGGGTAAATCTTTCATCTCTAAGCTTAATTAGCCCACTTGAATATGCCTTGCTTGAGACGGATGGGCAACTTAGAGCTCTTTGTGGCGTTAAGAGTAAGAGGAAGCTGGTTAGTGGTTGGAATTATCATGCAAGGTTCAATATGGTTGCATGCTCCAAATTGAAGTACAAAGGTTGGTATAATTCTCAATTGAATGGGTCTAGGAAGCTGTGTGGATGTCTCAGTGAGAACTCCAATTCCTCACCACCCAAGAGGAAAAATGATGATCAACAAGAAGACGGGTGCAAAAGCAAGGTTTGGGACACTGGAATTCATTCCAACAATCAGCACTCTTGGGGCCTTGTCACTTGCTTTGACTTGCTTGAAGGCTTTATACACCTAGTTTGGGATCTCGGAGGCCATTGGAATTACAAATATTGGTGGAGATTCCTGGATGAGTTCAAGCACAAGCCTCCATGACAAGGAGCTCACCAAATGTCCAACTCAAGGACTCTAACTAAAAGTGCTAGGTGGGAGACAACCCACCATGGTATGATCTTTTAATTTTATTCTTAGTTTTATTTTATTTTAATTTTTATCAATGTTCATTTATAATTTCTGCATAATCATCTGCATCTACATACTGCATAAAAAAAAGGGATCGACGCGCAAGCGTCTACGACGCGCACGCGTCGTGTGTGACTACGCAACAAAAAGAAAACGAACTAAGAGTTGCACTGGAGATGCGCAGGAGGGGTGCGTGGCGCACAAGCCACCCAATGCATACGCGTGCCTCACGCGTATGCGCCCCCTACAAAAAGTTCAACCCATGCGTAAGCATCAGCGACGTGTACGCGTGGGGCATGAAAATCGGCGTAAAAGCATGTTGAACAGAGAGTTGTGATGGTCTGGGACTGGCACTGTGCTAGAGGCACAACATCACCCACGCGTACGCGTCCCTGACGTGTGCGCGTCCTTTTGCTTCCAGACCACTCACGCGTATGTGTGGGCAACGCTTACGCATTGAACGGCCAACTCAGTTTTCACGCGTACACTCACGCGTATGTGTGGGCAACGCTTACGCATCGAATGGCCAACTCAGTTTTCACGCGTACACGTGATGCACGCGTAGGCGTCGTGCCCCGTTTCTAAATTCTTACTTCTTCCTTCTCTCCTTTCTACTTCTTTCTTCCTTCTTTCTTACTTTCTTCTTCTTCATTCCTTTAACCTCTCATCTTTATTCTCTTTCATTCTATTTTACTTAACTTATTTGTATACTTTGATTCATTGCATTTTAATTTTGTGCATATTTTTTTCTTTTCTAAATTTATTATTTTTTCATTGGTGTTAAATTTTCTTATTCAACTGTTGTCTCTTTTCTGGTATTATTTTGGTACTTAGTGACTTGTTTTACAATGTTGGATGATATTATTTTTCTGTCAATGTCAATCTTTTATGATACGTGTATCCCTTTTGCATTGACATGAATTTATATTGTCTTCCATTACCCACACTCTCTTCCCCTTTGTTGCAATTTTTGCACTATTGATATGCCGTTTGTTTCTACTGTCTTCTCTCTTGCATGTTGTAGCTACCATATAATTGTGACCCTCATTATGTGGCATTAACCAACCCATGTTTTATTTCTTTTCCTATCTTTGTTTCTGGGTTACTTTTCTCCCTTTTTCTCTTCCTTCAGGATGGCCATCAAGAAGGGAAACGGAAGACTTTTACATGGGGCAACAGACAAGTCCATCTGCACAATCTTTGGAGAAAAGCGTCAGTTGGAGAAACCCGTCCACTTGCACATCTCAGCATGCACCGAGGACGGTGCAAGCTTTAAGTGTGGGGAGGTCGACAACGACTTCCGTGGGTTAGTTATTTTCTTCTCAACACCAATGTTTTATTTTATTTGTTAGTTCATTGTTGCATTTGCATGTTTGATTGCATGTTTGTTTGATTTTGTGCATTTAGCTACTACTTGGTTGAAATAATATTTTCTTTTCAAGACCCCTTTTTATATATTTCACTAATTTAAATTGAAAAATTTGTGTTAAACTTGCTTGAAGATTGTAAATTGGAACATGGTTTTTGAGCTAAGAACACACAACCCAGTGAGATTTTTGAGCCTAATTGTATGGTTATATTATCTAACCATGATATTTTATTCTTGTGTGTTTTCTTCTCTATAATTGTAATCTTTATTTTGTTCCACTCTATAAGTCCAATGTTTAGTGTATTCATATGCATGCATATGATTGAGCCCATTATTTGATTTTTGCTCACTTATCCCAAATAGCCTACCCTTTCAATTACCTTTGTTAGCCACCTTGAGCCTGTTAATCCCTATTTGTTCTATATTTTACCACATCACTAGCCTTAAGCAGAAAAACAAATTAATTACCCCAAATTGATGTTCAAAAAGGGGAGCTAGTTTTGAGGTTACATGAAGAGAAGATGGTCCTCAATGTCTTCAAGGCGATGAGTTACCCCAAAGAATCCATAGGAGAATGCATGATGGTAGATACTATAGGGAAGCTAGTTCAAGGAGTGTTGGAAGAAGAACAACGTGAAGAGATTATGGAGCTGGAACAACAAGCATTAGGTGGTGAGTTACCACAAGAGATCATGGAGAATTCAATCATGCTGAACCACATGGATAACAAGGAAGTAGAGGCACCAAAACTATAGCTGAAGACCCTGCCTCCAAGCTTGAAGTATGCATACTTGGGTGACAACAACACTTACCCAGTGATCATTAATTCAAGCTTGAGTGAGGAGCAAGAAGAAGAGCTTCTCCAAGTGATGAGACAACATAAAGATGCTATAGGATGGACACTTGCAGACTTGAAGGAAATTAGTCCTTCAATGTGCGTGCACAAAATCCTACTTGAAGAAGGAGCCAAGCCCTGAAGACAGAAACAAAGAAGGCTGAACCCAACCATGAATGAAGTGGTTCAAAAAGAGGTGCTGAAACTGTGGCAAGCTGGGGTGATTTACTCTATCTCAGACAACCCTTGGGTAAGCCCAGTGCAAGTAGTCCCAAAGAAAAGAGGGATCATTGTTGTACCAAATGAGAAGAATGAGCTGATACCTACAAGAACAGTGACTGGTTGGCGCATGTGCATCGATTATAGGTAGCTTAATGAGGCCACCCGAAAGGATCACTTCCCCCTACCTTTCATGGATCAGATGCTTGAAAGATTGGCAGGACATGAGTATTATTGCTTTCTGGACAGTTATTCTGGCTACAACCAAATTGTTGTAGACCCTAAGGACCAAGAAAAAACCTCATTTACTTGTCTATATGGTGTTTTTGCTTATAGGAGAATGCCCTTTGGATTGTGCAATGCACCTGCAACATTCCAAAGGTGCATGCTCTCCATATTTTCAGACATGATTGAAAGATTCATTGAGGTGTTTATGGATGACTTTTCTGTTTTTGGTGATTCATATTCTAATTGCTTGCACCACTTGTCCTTGGTGCTAAAGAGATGCCAAGAAACCAACCTTATTCTGAACTAGGAGAAATGCCACTTTATGGTTACAAAGGGGGTGGTTCTTGGCCACAAGATCTCAAAAAGAGGCATAGAGGTGGACAAGGCCAAGGTGGAGGTGATTGCAAAATTACCCCCACCTTGCAATGTCAAAGCAATTAGAAGTTTTCTAGGACATGCTGGCTTCTATAGGAGGTTTATTAGAGACTTCTCCAAGTTTGTCAAACCATTGAGCAACCTGCTTGTCTCTAATGTACCTTTTGTTTTTGATAAAGAATGCCTGCTAGCCTTTGAAGAGCTTAAGAACAAGCTCTCCTCTGCACCTATCATAGCACCACCCAGCTGGGATCTACCCATTGAGTTGATGTGTGATGCATCCGATTTTGCTGTTGGTGTTGTTTTAGGATAGAGGAGGGACAAATTGGTGCATGTTATTTTCTATGCTAGCAAAGTCCTCAATGAGAATCAAAGAAATTATACCACTACAGAAAAGGAATTACTTGCCATTGTCTTTGCTTTTGATAAATTTAGATCATATCTTATTGCCTCCAGAGTAATTGTATTCACTGATCATGCAGCACTCAAATACTTGCTTACCAAACAAGAGTCCAAGCCCAGACTAATAAGGTGGATCCTATTTCTTTAAGAGTTTGACATTGAAATAAAAGATAGGAGTGAAACAGAGAACAAAGTGGCTGACCACCTCTCAAGGATCCCACAGGAAGAAGATGATGCGCCCCAACTTGCAGTGAATGAGAGTTTCCCTGATGAGCAGTTGATGATGATCCAAGAAGATCCTTGGTTTATGGACATAGCCAATTTCAAGGCTATTAGAGAACTACCAACCAACATCAACAAACACATGAAGAGGAAGCTAATAAAAGATGCTAAACACTACATTTGGGATGAGCCCTTTTTATTTAAAAAGTGTGCTGATGAGATCTTGAGAAGGTGTATCTCCCATGAGGAAGGGCAGGAAGTACTTTGGCAATGTCATGGCTCAGCATATGGAGGCCATTTCAGTGGGGAAAGAACTGCAACCAAGGTGCTACAATGTGGATTCTATTGGCCAACCATGTTTAAGGATGCAAAGGAATTGGTATCAAGCTGTGATGAATGCCAAAGGACTGGCAATCTACCCAAGAAAAATGAGATGCCACAGAGGTTTATAATGGAGTTAGAATTGTTTGATGTATGGGGAATTGATTTTATGGGACCTTTTCCTTCCTCTTACTCAAATAATTATATTTTGGTGGCTGTAGATTATGATTCAAAATGGGTAGAAGCCATAGCCACAACAACAAATGACAATAAGGTTATGATGAACTTCTTGAGAAAGAATATCTTCAGTAGGTTTGGAGTGCCTAGAGCTCTCATCAGTGATAGAGGAACACACTTCTGCAACAAGAAACTTGAAGCACTCCTCTCTAATATGGAGTAAAACATAAAGTGGCAACTCCATATCATCCACAGACCAACGGACAAGCTGAAATTTCAAACAGGGAACTCAAAAGAATTCTTGAAAAAACTGTTGGAGGCTCAAGAAAGGATTGGTCTAAAAAGCTGGATGATGCTTTATGGGCCTACAGGACAGCCTTCAAATCACCTATCGGGATGTCTCCATATCAATTGGTGTTTGGCAAGGCTTGTCACTTACTAGTTGAGCTTGAACATAGAGCATTCTGGGCTCTAAAGATGCTAAATTTTGATGACCAAGCTGCTGGAGAAAGGAGGCTAATGCAACTCAATGAGCTGGAGGAGTTCAGAAATCAAGCATATGAGAATCCAGAGATCTACAAGGAAAATACAAAGAGGTGGCATGATCAAAAGATAACAAGGAGAGAGTTCACAGAGGGACAAAGAGTGTTGCTATACAATTCAAGACTTAAGTTCTTTCCAGGGAAGCTCAAGTCTTGATGGTCTGGACCCTTCACCATTCTCAAAGTGTCACCTTATGGTCATGTAGAGCTCATGGAAGACAAAACACAAAGAACTTTCACTGTGAATGGCCATAGACTCAAGCATTACTTGGGAGAATCTCTGGATGAAAAGAGAGTGAGCTACCATCTCAGCTAAAGAAGGAATAACGTCAAGCTAGTGACGCTAAAGAAGCGCTAGTTGGGAGGCACCCCAACACCCTATATCCTTTTGATTTACTACTTTCTTAGAAGTAGCTTAAAACTTGTTAGTTTAGGTAGCTTAAGTCTCAGTTTAATGTTCTATTTCATTGCCTTATAAAAGTAGATTGAAGGTGGTAGATTAGGAAGTTTAGATTTCAGTTTTTAATAGTTAGTAGCTTTACATTCTATTTCTTCTCTTTCTGAAATGCAACTTGATGAACATATTTTCTGATGATGAGTAATTGGGTTGGGAACTGGCTAACAAGCTAAGTTTGGTGTGGCCACCAACCCACTTAATCTAGGCTCACAACCCTTTGTATGAATTTAATATTAAGAAGTAAGCTCAGAGATTAAGTTTGGTGTGGCCACCACCACACAAAGATCACCTAGCAAGCCCAATGCCATCCAAGTTAAAAGCATTTAATAGATTGATAAATGTATGAAAGTTGGTTTTAAATGTGTTCGGAAGGGGTTTAAAAGAAAAAGAATGTGAAAGGATAAAAGTTAATTCACCCTTATGAACACATTAAAAACCCAATGATGAACACAATTTATTAGATGCAAGGGAATTAAGTTTGGTGTCCCAAGGGACACTCATCAGTTGCAAGTTCATTTGCTCAAGGAATGTGAAGGATTCTTTTGTCATTACTGATGGGATTTTTGGTTTCATTTTTCAAGAGAGAGAATGGGGCCCACATGATTGATAAGTCATCAAGAAGAGAGTCAAAGTGTATTTACACTTTGGAACTCAACACATGCAGGAAGCAAAGTGGGATAAGGATTGGCGCCTCTTCCCACATTAGGTGCCACTTCCCAAGTGGGAAAACATTGAATTGCTTCCAATTTCCACCATTCAGACCACACTTTCCACCCCTATAAAAACCCCTTATTTTTTTCCACCTCTCCTCACACTTTAAACCCCAACCTCACACACAAAAAGACCCTCACAATTCCTTCTTTCTTTTCATCTCGTAAGAGGTCCTATTTATAATAAACTAGTCACTAGGGTTTACATGAGTAAGTAATTGATGCATAAATCCACTTCCGGGGCCCAATTGGTGTGTGTTTGGGCTGAGCCTGAGTGTTGCACGTGCAGAGGCCATTTGTGGAGTTGAACGCCAGTTTCTGTGCCAGTTTGGGCGTTCAACTCTGGTTTTGGATCCTTTTCTGGCGCTGGACGCCAGATTTGGGCAGAAGGCTGGCGTTGAACGCCAGTTTACGTCGTCAATTCTTGGTCAAAGTATGGACGATTATATATTTCTGGAAAGCCCTGGATGTCTACTTTCCAACGCAATTGGAAGCGCGCCATTTCGAGTTCTGTAGCTCCAGAAAATCCACTTTGAGTGCAGGGAGGTCAGAATCCAATAGCATCAGCAGTCCTTTTTCAACCTCTGAATCTGATTTCTGCTCAAGTCCCTCAATTTCAGCCAGAAAATACCTGAAATCACAGAAAAACACACAAACTCATAGTAAAGTCCAGAAATGTGAATTTAACATAAAAACTAATGAAAACATCCCTAAAAGTAACTAGATCCTACTAAAAACATACTAAAAACAATGCCAAAAAGCGTATAAATTATCCGCTCATCACAACATCAAACTTAAATTGTTGCTTGTCCCCAAGCAACTAAAAATCAAATAGGATAAAAAGAAGAGAATATACTATAAATTCCAAACTATCAGTGAAACAAAGCTTCAATCATATGAGCGGGGCTTATAGCTTTTTGCCTCTTGAATAGTTTTGGCATCTCACTTTATCCATTGAAGTTTAGAATGATTGGCATCTATAGGAACTTCAGATTTCGAATAGTGTTATTGACTCTCCTAGTTCAGTATGATGATTCTTGAACACAGCTTCTTTATGAGTCTTCGCCGTGGCCCTAAGCACTTTGTTTTCCAGTGTTACCACCAGATACATAAATGCCACAGACACATAATTGGGTGAACCTTTTCAGATTGTGACTCAGCTTTGCTAGAGTCCCCAATTAGAGGTGTCCAGGGTTCTTAAGCACACTCTTTTTTTTTTGCTTTGGACCTTGACTTTAACCGCTCAGTCTCAAGTTTTCACTTGACACCTACACGCCACAAGCACATGGTTAGGGACAGCTTGGTTTAGCCGCTTAGACCAGGATTTTATTCCTTTAGGCCCTCCTATCCACTGATGCTCAAAGCCTTGGGATCCTTTTTATTTTGCCCTTGCCTTTTGGTTTTAAGGGTTATTGGCTTTTTCTGCTTGCTTTTTCTTTTTCTCTCTTTTTTTTTCTATATTTTTTTTTCGCCCCCTTATGGATGTGAGTGGTGAAGAGGCGATGGGGAAGAGAGATTGAGGTGATTGGTGAGGGGTTTTTAGGGAAGAGTGTTTGTGGGGTTGTGTGAAAGAGAGTGGTGAGAAGAAGTAAGTGGAGGTAGGTGGGGATCCTGTGGGGTCCACAGATCCTGAGGTGTCAAGGCATTTACATCCCTGCACCATTAGGCATGTAAAAATGCCTTTGTACCCAACTCTGGGCGTTCAGCGCCAGGTTGGTAGCCATTTTGGGCGTTCAACGCCCATCTGTGTGCCATTTCTGGCGTTGAACGCCAGAACCATGCCTGTTCTGGCGTTCAGCGCCCAGAAGCTACCCATTTTGGGCGTTCAGCGCCAGAACCATGCTCTGTTCTGGCGTTTGAACGCCAGGCAGATGCTCCTCCAGGGTGTGATTTTTTTCTCCTGTTTTTGATTCCGTTTTCAATTTTTATATTTATTTTGTGACTCCACATGATCATGAACCTAAGAAAACATGAAAAACAATAAAAATAAGAATTAGATAAACATTGGGTTGCCTCCCAACAAGCGCTTCTTTAATGTCAATAGCTTGACAGTGGGCTCTCATGGAGCCTCACAGATGTGCAGAGCTTTGTTGAGACTCTCCAACACCAAACTTAGAGTTTGGATATGGGAGTTCAACACCAAACTTAGAGTTTGGTTGTGGCCTCCCAACACCAAACTTAGAGTTTGACTGTGGGGGCTCTGGTTGACTCTGCTTTGGGAGAAGCTTTTCAAGCTTCCTCTCCATGGTTGCAGAGGGAGATCCTTGAGTTTTGAATACAAGGGAGTTCTCATTCCATTGAAGGACTATTTCACCTCTGTCAACATAAATCACAGCTCTTGCTGTGGCCAGGAAAGGTCTTCCTAGGATGATGGATTCATCCTCTTCCTTTCCAGTATCCAGGACTATGAAATCAGCAGGGATGTAAAGGCCCTCAACCCTTACTAATACATCTTCTACTTGTCCATAAGCCTATTTTCTAGAGCTGTCTGCCATCTCTAATGAGAATTTAGCAGCTTGCACCCCATAGATTCCCAGTCTCTCTATTACAGAGAGGGGCATGAGGTTTAT
>NC_029789.2:93018214-93066139 GCF_000816755.2 Arachis ipaensis
AATTTTCTCTTCAGAGTCCTTTCAGGTTCTGGATCAGCTTCAACAAGAATGCCTTTTTCTCTGTCCCTGCTCATAAGAAAGAGGAGAGAAAAAGAAAAGAAGAGGAATCCTCTATATCACAGTAAAGAGGATCCTTATTGTTAGTAGAAGAAAAGAGGAAGAAATTCGAACATAGATAGAAGAGGGGGGGTTCGAATTTGGTGATGATGTGAGGAAGAGATGTTAGTTAATGAATGAATAAATAGAATAGGATGAGAGAGAGAGAGGGAATTTTCGAAACTTATTTTTGAAAAGGAGTTAGTGATTTTTGAAAATTGGTTTCGAAAATAACAAAGAATTTTGAAAAAGATTTGATTTTTGAAAAAGATTTTGAAAAAGATAAGATTTTCAAATTGAAAATTTGATTTGACTCATGAGAAACAATTTGATTTAAAAAAAATTTTTTTGAAAAGGTCAACTCAAATTTTCGAATTTGATGAGAGAAAAAGGGAAAGATATTTTTTTGATTTTTGAAATTTTTATGAAAACATAAAAATTATGCAATGCATGAAATTTTTAGATCAAAACAATGAATGCATGCAAGAATGCTATGAATGTCAAGATGAACACCAAGAACCTATGAATGTCAAGATGAACATCATAGACACAATTTTGAAAAATTTTAATGCAAAGAAAACATGCAAGACACCAAACTTTAGAATTCTTTAATGCTTAGACACTAAGAATTCAAGAATGCATATGATAAACATGAAAAGACACAAAACAAAAAATCATCAAGATCAAACAAGAAGACTTACAAAGAACAACTTGAAGATCATGAAGAACACCATGAATGCATGAAATTTTCGAAATATGCAAGATGCACATGCAATTGACACCAAACTTATGATGTGACTCAAGACTCAAACAAGAAACAGAAAAATATTTTTGATTTTTATGATTTTCTAATTTTTTTTTTCGAAAAATTAATTGAAAAAGAAAAATAAGGATTCCAAAATTTTTAATATGAATTCCAGGAATCTTGCCATGTTAGTCTAAAGCTTCAGTCCAGGAATTAGACATGGCTCACTAGCCAGCCAAGCTTTCAATGAAAGCTCCAGTCCAAAACACTAGACATGGCCAATGGCCAGCCAAGCTTCAGCAGATATGGATACTTTTCATGTATAGAGCAACTAAGTGTCTGAGAATCTCTTCATTTGTGATGGTAAGTTGAAACCCCAGTCCAAAAATTAGACATGGCTTACAGCCAGCCAGGCTTCAACAAATCATCATGAAACACTAGAATTCATTCTTAAAAATTCTGAAGAAAAATATATTTTTGAAAACATTTTTTTTTTCCGAAAACAGATGAGAAAGACAGAAAAATACACAAACTCATAGTAAAGTCCAGAAATGTGAATTTAACATAAAAACTAATGAAAACATCCCTAAAAGTAACTACATCCTACTAAAAACATACTAAAAACAATGCCAAAAAGCGTATAAATTATCCGCTCATCATCTCCGTCCTCTTTTCTTTACCTTTTTCTTCTACTTGATTAGGGATAATCAAGACATAAGTTTGGTGTTGAAGCAAAACTGTGTTTTGCTTGCTCTCTCTCGCATACTTCTTCAACTTTCTTTAACACTTCAAGCACACTTTCTTCACCACAATGGCACCACCAAGAGCCTCATCAACAAAAAAAAGAAAAACCAAGGAACCAACTTCAGAGTCCTCAAGCCACAATGAATACAAGTTCTTTTCATCATTCAACCAAAACCAATTTTATGGTTGGGTGAGTGAGAGGCAAATCATTCCGGAAGTTGGGTTCCAAATCGGGAGATAAACAGTAGAGGCTGGGCACTCTTATGCAACCCACCAAGGAAGGTGGTGGAAAGCTTGGTAAGAGAATTCTATGCCAATGCTGTGCCTCAGCCAGGGCAACTCTATGGCTATCTTAGCTATATGAAAGGGAAATCCATTGATTACAGTCCCTCTAACATGGATAGGATGCTCATGGTGAGACAAACAAGCTGTACTCAGAGCTATGAAGAAAAGATGAAGCAAGAAGACCCAGGATTTGATGAAATCCTCAATGAGATTTGTGTGTTGCACGTGCAATGGATCAGAGATAAAGATGGGAGACCCAACTAGCTGTGGAGGAGAGACTTGAGCTTCCAAGCTAAAGGGTGGCTGGATTTATGAGAAGATCTCTCAACCCTACTTCAGAAGTCTGAGGTGATAGTGGAAAGGGCTGTGCTTATATACAACATTATGAAAGGTGAGAATGTGAATGTTGGGGAGATGATAGCCAACAACATTAACAGGGTGCTAAAAAGCACCAAGGATAGCACAAGGCTAGCATTCCCCAACATCATCAAAAGGCTGTGTGATGAAGCAAGGGTGAAGAAGATTATTGATGAGGTGCTGGTAGAACAAGACAAGCCCATAACGGCCAAGAAGATGGCCAAAGTGGTGGCTGTCAACCCACTTGAGAGGAGAAGGGATAGAGGACATGCTCATGTGCCACAAGGGCAGCCACATCAAGAAGTGGAGCAACCACATCACCTAGTACTTCAACTACCACCATATCAATAATACCAACAATACCAACAATTTCCTGAAGGTTTTAACTGGGAGCAATTGCAGGGAGATATACACCAAATGAAGGGAGACATACACCATCTGAGAGAGGATGTCAACCAACTCAAGGACAATCAACAACAACAATGGGACCAAGTGAATCAAAATATACAACAACTCTAAGGGAGCGTGGAGCACATGAGGAAGGAGCAGCAAGAACAGTTTGACTGGGGGGAGATGCAAAGCGCACTTGACAAGATAGTGGAGCAGAATAAATGGCAGCAGAGGAACCTTGCTGAGTTCAGGAATCTTTATGATGCCAGGACTATCTCAAGGAGGTAATATAATATCAACACACAATAGAAGCTGAATCACTTGTGTAACGCTGTGGCTGCCTTAAACCCTGAATACCCAACATTCATGCAAGGAATGGAGGAGTTGAGTGCAAGACAAGAAGAAATTCTTGCCAAATACAAGGAGGATGAAAGAAATTACATGAAAAGGCTAGGATTTGTAAAACCCAAAGACACAAAGGCACAAGAGGGATCCTCCAAAAAGGATGATGATGACTCATCCCCCTCTAAAAAGAAAGACAATGGAAAAGGTTCAATGAACTGAAGCTGCTCAAGGTTGTTGAGTTCCATGGTTGACAATCTCAAAATCCTGAATTTTTGTTTAAGTTTTCTATGTTTGAATTTCTGTTTAAAAATAAAGTTGCAATGTTAGGATAGTGATGTTTTGATGCTTAGTTTTATTTTATGCCTGAAGTCTTTTATGAGTCTTTTTAAATTACAAGAAAGAAAATGCAATGTTAGTCAAGTTTTATCCACATCAATAAAAGATTAGTTTGTTCCATAAGAGTTGTTGTGAGTGTTACAAAAACAAGAACAAAAGAGACTAAGACCAAGTGGGAATGTTCAAAAACTAAGAGATAAGGAACTAAGTGAAGAACCTTGAATGAAATGGAAAGAAAATGAGTCATGAAGAGCAATTAGGCTTAGAAGGTAGGACAAGTAGAAGCAGAAGGGTGTCCCTTGAATAACTATAGAACCAAGAAGTAGTAAGCAATAAAGACCCAAGGCTCTGAGCATCAACTACTAGGATGGAAAGAAACACTAAATAGCTCAAAAGAGTTAAAGGACCTAGTAGATGCTTGTGGTGAAGATGTGTCAAGAAAAGACCTGGGCAAGTAAATTCTTAGGGATGTTTCAACACCTAGTACCCTAAAGCCAACTGGCTTGGGAATGCTAATTGAAAGCCTAACTAAAGGGTTGTCTTGAGACAAAACATTTAAAGTCGTGGTCAATGAAAAAGAGAAAGTGAAAAAGGAAAGAATAACCAAAAGAAAAAGAAATAACTCTTGCTACTTCAAGGTGACAATCAATAAAAAGGACCCATAAAGCCTATACTTAGAATAGCCTCCAAGAACCTAGGAGTTCTTTGTGACATTGAAATAGAAATATTCATGTGTTAAACACTTAGCCTCATCCTTAGTAATGTTGCATCCATTCAATGTCAAGTCTCGATTTATATGGACGTGGCATGCTATTTATATGGACGTGGCATGCTAGGAACATGATTGAAGAAAATGTATGGGTATGGCACGCCAGGAGCTGGGCATGGCATGCCAATGTAATTTTCCAGAAAGCAATGTTGAAGGCCACTAAAGGGGCGTGGCACGCCAAGCTGGGCGTGGCACGCCTAACCCCTCACATACTATGGGCGTGCCACTTGAGCCTTGGGCGTGGCATGCCAGTCCATCACTCCAGAAGAGATCATCACCTGGGCATGCCACTTGGTATCGAAGGCGTGGCACGCCAGCTTCAAAAGTGACTTGGGCATGCCACTTGAAGAGCCAGGCGTGGCACGCCAAGCTGAAAAGTATCACACTAAAGGGGCATGCCACTTGAGCATCAGGGCGTGGCACGCCAGTACAAGATTCCAGAGAGCAACATTGAAGACCCAAAAGGCTGGGCGTCCCACTTGGTATCGAAGGTGTGGCACGCCAGCTTCAAATTGTCACTTTGGCGTGCCATTTGAAGAGCCAGGCGTGGCACGCTAAGCTGGAAAGAGCCACATTGAAGTGGGTGTGCCACTTGAGCATCAAGGTGTGGCACGCCAGTACAAGTTTCCAGAGAAGAGGTTGAAAGCCAAAAAGGCTAGGCGTGCCACCTGGAGTCGATGGCGTGCCACGCCAACTCTCAACTCCCACTTTGGCGTGCCACTTGAAGAACCAGGCGTGGCACGCCAGCCACTGGACCAAGGCAAAATACTGAGCGTGGCATGCCAGACCCTGGGCATAACGCGCCAGTTATATTTTTCAGAGGAGGAGTTAGGGGGCCAACCATATGGGTGTGCCACTTGGTATCGAAGGCGTGGCCCGCCAGCTACCATTTCTCACTTCAGTGTGTCACTTGAGCCTCAGGCGTGGTACGCCAACATCACCCATCTACAAAAAGAAGACCTGGGCGTGCCACTTGAGTTCTGGGCGTGGCATGCTAATGAAGGAACCAAGCACACAAATAGGCGTGGCACGCCAGATCCTGGGCGTGCCACGCTTCTTCAGTTTTCCAGAGAGAAAGACCAAGCACACATAATGGGCATGGCACGCCGACCTGGACGTGCCACGCTAGTTCAACTTTCCAGAAGCAAGAAGAAGAGGGAAAAGGTCTGGGCGTGCCACTTGAGGTCGAAGGCGTGGCACGCCAGGCCACACAAGTGCTTAAAGAATCCTAGGCGTACCACTTGAGCTCAAAGGCGTGGCACGCCAGGGATGCCGATGAAGAAGCGCGTGCCACTTGAGGAGTTGAGTGTGGCACGCCAAGTCAGATTTAGAGCTGGGCGTGGCACGCCACTAAAGCGCCAGTCAGACACCAGTTGGATGATCATGTTTAATGAGTTTCTTTTCCCTCCAAATTGTAATTTTATTTTCACTTTTGTATTTTCTTTATTTTCTAGTGCTAGGAGTAGTATAAATAACCCCTAAAAGTATAGGAAAAAGGGGGTTAAGCAGTTGAGCTATTAGCTATAGTTAGATTTACTTTTCACTTTATCTCTTCCATCTCTTGTACTTTTCTCTAAGCCATGAGTAGCTAAATTTCTTCTCATTGAGAGAGGGAGCACTGTTGTACTTGATGGATTAATGATAGTGAATTTCTTCTTCTCTTCATCTTCTCTTTGATTTGCTAGAAGGAATTTTATTTTAATGCTAGTATTCAATCACCTTGGAAAAGGGGTTGAACGCAAAATGGGTTTCATGGGAACCATGGAAAAGGAAACATGAAACCATGCTAGAAATCTCTTCTCACACTTGAGTAGGATCTGGGTTTTGGTGTTTGGATATAGTGACATATAATCCTCCCTCTACTTGGACCTATGATGATGTGTGGTATAATTAGGGACCAAGTATATCTCTCTTCATGAGAAATTAGACCAAGGAATTGGCTATTGATCAAGATCTGAGAGATTGAGTCACCAAGGGATTGGGGCTCAATCAATCATGATTGCCAATAGGTCAATAAGTTGCATGATTGAAGAGGATATGAACTGGATTTAATCCAAAGAGACAACATCTCCTGGTCTCAATGAATTCCCCTATTCTTATCTTCCACTTTCTTTATAGCTTTCTTTACATTCTGCAAATCCTCATTCCCATTTACATTTGAGTCATTTACATTTCTGCACTTTACATTATTGCCATTTTCTTTTCTGCACTTTACTGTTTACATTTACTTTTGAGTCATTTATGTTTCTACCTATTTACAATTCTGCAATCACCATTTATTCTGCTTAGCTTGACTAATTCACCAATTAATTAAAGTTGCTTAAATCTACCAATCTCTGTGGATACGATCCCACTCCACTGTGGGTTATTACTTGACGATAATTTTTGGTGCGCTTGCTAAAAGAACGGATTCATCATTTTTATATGGGGTGTGAATTCCGGTCATCAATAATCATTCACTTGCTAGCTTAAGTTCTTGTTTTCCTTTGTTCAATTGTTAATTGCTCATTGCTTTAATTCATGTTCATTTACTTTTCTTGTATTCAACTTCAAACTACCAAGAGAACTCCTAACCAATGATGTGCATCTTAGGACAACTCCTAGGGAGAATGACTCGGGATTCTACTCCCGGTTATTGACTTTGAATTGTGGTGACATATTTTCTAAGTTTAATGCGTTATAGCTTGTTAGTTTACACTATACTCACGACATAATCCTATTGGAAAATTCTATACCGACAAAATATTCCGCATCACCCTCATAGCAAATGGGAAGAGCATGAGTTTGTAAACCTCAGGATTCACTCCATTCGTCTTTACAGTATAACAAATTTGTAGGAAATTAGAAATATATTGATTTGGGTCTTCCTGAGGAAGTCCATGATACTGACAATTTTCTTGCACAAGAGTGACTAGCTGAGACTTCAGTTCAAAGTTGTTTGCAGCTATAAGAGGCACCACAATACTTTTCCCATAAAGATCTGCATTAGGGGCAGTGTATGAGCCAAGCACTCTTCTGGGTTGTTCATTCTCATTTAGATTTTCCACATTGGCATTGACAGCACGATCCTGATCCATGGTGGACTCTGCAGCTTCCTTTTCAAAAGTCTTACTCAGATTTTCACTAGCCTTGTAAAGTCTAGCTTGTTGCAAGTGCCGCCTCAAAGTCCTTTTAGGTTCAGGATCAAAATCTGTAAGAGGTTCCTTGTCTTTATTCATGCTCATAAATAGACAGAAAACAAGAAAAGTGGGATTCTCTATGTCAGAGTATAGAGAATTCCCAGTGAGGTAACCTGTGTAAAGAAATAAAATAAAACACTAACTAATTAAAGCTAAAAATTTTGAAAATGATGACAAATTAAGCTAGGAAATTTGAAATTTATAAGGAAAATTAAACAGGAAACTTAAAATAAAACTAACTAGGTAACGACAAACTTAATTTCAGAAATTAAGGAAAAATAATAGCACTAAATTTTCGAAAATTATAAAGTAAAATTAAATGAAATTAAAACTAAAATGCCTAATCTAAGCAATCAAACAACTAATAGTTGTCAATCACAGTCAATCCCCGGCAACGGCGCCAAAACCTTGGCGATGAATTTGAATACCCACAAACTAAATGGCAAGTGCACCGGGTCGTACCAAGTAGTACCTCAAGTGAATGAAGGTCAATCCCACGAGGATTGATGGGTCAAGCAACAATGGTTAAGTGATTGGCTTAGTTAGACAAACAGAAAATAGTATTTTGAGAGTTCAATTGCATCAAATAAAAATTCGGAGAATTAAATAAGCAAGTAGTAAACAGGTTGTGAAATATATGAGTAAAACAGTTAAGGCTTCAGAGATGTTTATTTTTCGGATTAACTTTTCTTACCAACTACTTTAATCATGCAAGATTCAATTCATAGCAAACTATATGTGACTAAACCCTAATTCCTTAGACCTTTTTAGTCTCCTCTAACCTTCATCAACCACCAATTCCTTGGTCACTCGATTCTAATTAGAGGGTTAAGTTCAGTTCTAGTTTATATGCCACAGAATTTAGGAGAGATTATTTCCAAGCTGTTGTTCAAGTAAAGAGCTTTTTCAAGTTTTACAAGAACTCAAATAGAATAAGGGTCATACTTCCGTTCCACCCAGATTCATAAGATAAAGAACGAAAATAACACTTGAAATTGAAATCAATACATGAATTAAAATAGAAAAGTAATATTATTAATCCATAGAATAAACAGAGCTCCTAACCTTAACAGTGGAGGTTTAGTTGCTTATGGTTCATAGAAAAAAACTAGGGTTCTGTAAAACTGCAAAGTGTGGAATAGGGTAAGAGAGAAGAGAAGAGCCCGAAGGGCTGATTCTTTTCCTTTTTATATCTAATCCTAATTAATGTAAAAATATATTTTCTAAAACTAAATAATATCTTTTCCTATTTTTAAATAAAATAAAGTTCAATCAGAATTAAAGATGATCTTCGTGCAATAGCTTGATTGAGATGTGGAGACCGTTGCCTTCCCTAAGAGTGGCGCCTAACTTGAGAAACCTCAAGCTAGACTTGGAAGAGGCAGCATGGATTGGGAAAGTTGTGTATGCCTTGGTTCCTAACTTCACCCTCTTGGTGCCTAACTTGGGCATGGCAGCAAGGAATGAATGTTGTTGGTGGTGTTGGCACCTAACTTAGAAGGGAGTGGCGCCTAACTTCATGCTGGCCGAATCCCATTGTGTGTGCTTGTTGTGCCTGGCGCCTAACTTGAGAAACCTCAAGTTAGGTGCCACCTTGGAAGTAACCTTTGACGCCTTTTGCTTTGTCCTGGTGCCTAACTTGGTAAAAATCAAGTTAGGCGCCACCTATGCAGCCTTGGTTTGATGGATTAAGTTTGTCTTAGCGCCTAACTAGGGAAATCCCAAGTTAGGCGCCACCCTTGCCGAATTACTGGAGAAGAAGTATAGACTATTATACATCGTTGGAAAGCTCTGAAAATTAGCTTTCGAACGCTACTAAGATCATGACAATTGGACTTCTGTAGCTCGAGTTATTTATGTTAGAGTGCATGAAGGTCAAGGTTGACAGCATCATTTGCTTTCTTCTCTTTTTCTACATAAACTCCATCAAATCAATCCGACTGCTATTTGAAATAAATGGAATTGCACACGACTCAAAGTAGCATCCATAGTGGCTAAAACATAATTAATTATTGATTAAACTTAACAGTTTGAATGCAAATTCACTAGAAAAAGATAGGAAAGATGCTTACGCATCATCTATGACAATCCATTAGTGCTTCCATATACAAAATCCACTAGTTTTAAGCCGGTCAAACTTAATACTAGGAAGTATGCAATGATAGACTAATAGCATTAATCACTAGACCGTCATGTGCATAAAGCTGTAATTCTCGTTATTCGAACAAGACTACTACATTACAGACGCTCAGAGTATGCAATTAAAGCATAGCCAGTCCATTCCTTAGGCTCTACAGGAAAGTGATGCACGGAAACTTGTCTCTCAACAGATTTCCCTCGGTAAGTATACCGAATTGTCGTCAAGTAAAAACTCACAATAGAGTGAGGTCGAATCCCATAGGGATTGATTGGTCAAACATCTTTAATTGGAGGAATGTTCTAGTTGAGCTAAGCAGAATTTGATATGAGAATTACAGGAAATTAAATGGCGGAAAAGTAAATGGCAGAAAATGTAAATGCTGGAAATAAAGAGCTGAATATAAATGACGGAAAGTAAATTGCAGAATCTTAAATGGGGAATGGGGAATTTAGCATGAAAGTAAATGGCAGAAACTAAAGAGAATGGGTCAGATCAGAAATGGGAAATTCATTGGGCTTAGGAGATGTTGCATTCTCCGGATCAAGTTCATTCTCATCTCTTCCTCAATCAATGCATTCATTGATCTCCTTGGCAATCTTAAGTGATTGAAATCCAATTCCTTGGTAACTCAATCTCTCAAATCTAGATCAATAGCCAATTCCTTGGTCTAATTGCTCATGAGAAGAGATGAGGTGCGGTCACTGATTATAACACATGTATTTCCAAATCAAAGTATTGGGAGAATTATATGTCACCATATCCGCCCAAACCCCAATTTGGTCCAACATGAGAAAGCATTTCTAGCATGATCTCTTCATTCCTCTTCCAAGGTTCAGAAGAGATCCAAGTATGAATAGTTTCTTTTCCAAGGCAACTACCCAATTAGATGAAGATTGAAAGCTTTCAAGTAAAATCAAGAGAAAAGAAAGAAGAAGAATAATGAAAACTATTATTGATCTATCAAATTACAACAGAGCTCCCTAACCCAATGAAAGAGGTTTAGTTGTTCATGGCTCTGGGAATGGAAAGCAAAGATGGAGAGTGCATTCTGAAGTAAAACTAGAAGTTGCAGAGAAAGTAAAATTATACAGAGAGTAGTCCTCTCAATCCAAAAGCTCCTCTCTAGTTCAAAACTACCCCTATATATACTACTCTTCTGATCTTCCAGTTGGCTCTTCAAGTCTTGGATATGGGCCTTTGGATCTTGAGTTGAAGCAGTTTGGAATCTTCAGTGGGCTCAGCTTTACTTGCAGAGAAAGTGTGAAGTAGGCATGGACTTTGGCTAGGACGTTAGTGGCGTTAACGTTAAGTGAAAATATGGGTTCGAGTAATTTAGTGACAATCACCTTTGCACTAACGTTCCTAGCCCAAGATGAGTTACGTTAACTTCAACGTTAGTGGCACTAACGTGACCACTAACGTTGCCTCTTGATCCATCGCGAGCGTTATTGGCGTTTACCTTTGCCAATAACGTTGCCCTTGGCCCCTTCTTCCCTACGTTAGAGTTCACGTTAGTGTAGCTAATGTGACTCTCAACGTGGGTATGCCTCAACTTCGAGAGCGTTAGTGACACTTACCTTTGTCACTAACGCTCCAAACACCCTTCTTCCCACGTTAGAGTTTACGTTACTTTGGTTAACGTGACTTCTAACGTGGTAGTGATAGCCATCTCCAACGTTAGTGACAAAGGTGAGTGTCACTAACGTTGGCTCATCATTCCTTTCCTCCACGTTAGCTTCCACGTTAATGCAATTAACGTGGCAACTAACGTGGCTAATAGAGGCTTAGTCCAACGTTAGTGACAAAGTTGAGTGTCACTAATGTTGGCTCTTCATTGCTTCTCCCACGTTAGAGTTCACGTTAATGTAGTTAACGTGAATCTTAATGTGGCTTAGTGTGCCCCTCTCCCCAACGTTAGTGGCATTCACTTTTACTACTAACGTTGGAGCTTTACTTTTCTTCCACGTTAGCTTCCATGTTAACGTAGTTAACGTGGACACTAACGTGGGCTATGATTGCTCACGAAAGTGTTATTGGTGTTCCTTTTCTCGTTAACGTTGTAAGCTAGCCTTCTTTCCACGTTAATGGTCACGTTAGTTGGACTAACGTGGCTATTAACGTGGCATCTTCCTTGCTTCCTTTGTCCTGAAATCAAGCAAATAAAGTGCATCAAAGCTAGGTTCTAACCCATGAGATCATGCATCATTCAATTTATCCTTCAAGTCATGCATAATTCTCATGAAATCATATAAAATTCACAATGTTTGCTTGAATCAAGATGTAAATGATTATTTACCCAAAAATTTCTTATTTCCTAAGAAAGTGCATGAAACTATCCTAAAACCATAAAGAAAAGGTCAGTGAAACTGGCCAAAATACCCTGGCATCACAACACCAAACTTAAAGCTTGCTTGTCCCTAAGCAAGTACTGGAACAAGAGAATGATGAATGAAATGACAAGAGAAATGAATCATTATTGTGGAAGTCATATCCTTGGTTTTATGGGGTTTCATGCATAGCAACTTAGGTTCATTCCTTTATTGGCTTTCAGACCTTTATCATGCCCTGGAATACTCACTTGATTGCACCCTTTGAGACTTTTATTTATTGATCCCTTTGTCTTTCCACATTTTATTGCATCCTTAGGCTAAGTGTTCTATAAGGGGGTGACTCTTTAAGATAAGCTTTCAGCCAACACTCCTGAACCAGTTGGTTCAAGGTGCTAGGTGTTGAAACGCCCCTAAGGACTTACTCCCTCAAGTCTCTCTCCCCCATACATACACACCACAGGCACATAGTTTGTTATTTTCTTTCCTTGAGGCCTTGGTGTCCAGCACCTCTTTGGGTTACTAAATGTTCTGTAGCAAGGTTGCTCTTGATAGTGGATTTTTAGTTGATAATCCCGGGTTAGTTAACCCAAGTTACCAAGTGATGAAGCACTCCTAAGAACTTATTCATCCAAGCAGATTCTTGGTACAAGAGCACCACAGACATATCCCTCAAGATTCAAGCCCTTGGTGCCTAGCCTTATTTCTTATTACTTTTCTTTCTTTTTCAACTCTTATTGTTCTTTTCCTTTTTCTTATTAGGATCTTGTTATTTAGCTAGTCTCATGGAGTGTGTTTCAAGCATATGATTCAGGACAGATAGTTGCCTTCCTACCTTGTTGGTGAACTAACTTAGCTAAGTGATTACTAAACCACAAATTTAAGGACCTACTCCACAACTTGAACATCACTCTGGTCTTTCATACCATCTCTTTTTATTTGGTTTAAAAGGACAAACATACAATAAGCGAGATGCAGATGAAAATAGGTAACTTGAGCCAGCACACATATGACAAAAGCAAGGAAAATACTAAAGACAGAATTGAAAATCCTAAACTACCATGGAAGCATGTTCTATTTCATACATGATTTTCCTTATTTAAAACTTGAAAAAGATGGGACAATAAGGGAACTCCACCACCTTTTACTCATGGGGTTGCTCATGCTCTCCCTCTTGTTTGTCCTCTTTGTGTCCACTCGTGTTTCCTCGCATCCGTGCTAGCCTGGCTTTCAAGTGCCTTCCTTACTGATTCATGACTCTTTTCTACCCTCTCTTTTTGTGGTGGCCGAACCCTCCTTCAATTGTCCCATCAATTTTCCTACAAAATAAAAGAAATGTGATTAATAAAATTGTGGAGAGTGGCGGCAAAATTTAAAAAGTGGGGTAACTACTTTTTAAAGATTTTTGTTTCTAATTACTAAGTGCTATTCATGAGTGCAAACCAACTAACCAACTAAATGTCCATGTATGCAGCATTGGTGACACCAAACTTAGTTTGGGGCTATGTGGTGTAAATGACTTGTTCAAGGCTCTAAGAGTGACATGATATGAGTTACATTTATGTTCTCTTAGTGTGCCTTGAACACCAAACTTGTTCTTCACTATATGTTGCATAAAAGGATTCATTCAAGTGCATGTCAAAGTTGATTTGAAATTCATGAACCTTGCTTTATTAACTACTTTAAAAGCATGTAAAATACGGGTTGCCTCCCATGAAGCGCTTCTTTAGCATCACTAGCTTGACATTCTGCCTTTGTTAGGGTGGTTGGTAATGCTTCAGATCTTCCCCTCTTGCAGTAAACCTATATCCATTGGCTTCATCAAGGATCTCCACATGTTTTAGGGAGAGAACTTTGTTGATGGTGAAAACCTTAGGAAACTGAGATGGGATGGTGGGGAGATGAGGTGGGATGTCTAGGAAGTAGGCTGAGATCACTTTATCCCCTGGATAGAAATCTTCTGTAGGGATCTTCTTGTTCCTCCATCTCCTTGGTGCCTTCTTCTTTGTTTCTTTTGCTGTTGCCCTGCTCTTTGTGGTCTCTTTTCCTAGGGAGACTTTGTTGCTGGTCTCATATGATTCTGGTGGTTTTAGCTCCACTTGAGTTTCCTTTAGCTGTGGTAACTGCTGACTGTCTTGTTCATTAACCAAAGGAATTCCCTGTGCTTCAATGCTTGTTTCTTCCACCAGTGCTTTGTCGTGCTCTTTCCTTGGTTCCTTGTTTTCCTGATCTCCCTCTTGTGAGGGTTTGAAGACATTGAATGCGAGTTGTTCATCATGTATCGTCAGTATTAACTCTCTTCGCTCCACATCTATGAGCGCTCTGGCTGTAGCTAGGAACGGTATTCCCAGTATGATTGGGTGGATGTGACTTTCTTCCATTTCCAATATGACAAATTTTGTAGGAAGGAAGTAGTTCCCAACCTTTACCAACACATTTTCAACCACTCCCACTGCTTGTTTTTGAGTTTTGTCAGCCAGCCTGATGACTACGTTTGTAGGTATTAGCTCATTGATCTGCAGCTTCTTCATGAGCGATAAAGGAATTAAGTTGATGCTTGCTCCCAGATCACAGAGTCCTTTGTCAAACATTGTTTCTCCTATGGCACAGGGGATGTGAAACCTCCCTGGGTCCTTCCTTTTTGTAGGCAACTCTGGTTGAATGAGAGCACTGCACTCCTTATTCATCACTATTGTTTGCCCTCCTTTGAGTGAGCTTTTCCTGGTCTGCAGCTCTTTCATATACTTAATGTGTGAGGGCATTTGTTGGAGGGCCTTGATGAATGGTATGTTTACATGGAGAGATGCAAACATATTAAGGAACTTTGAGTATATTCTTTTTTCTACACCACCCTTGAGTCTTTGGGGAAAAGGTGCATAGAGTTTCAGCAGCTCCTTCTGTGTAAGTGTGGTTTCTTAGTGATCCTCTTCTTGTGTCTCTACTGAGGTATCTCCAGGTTATTTTAAATGTTTGTTCAGCTCTTCCTCAGTACCCTTATCACTTATAGTGACCATCTTGCAATCTTCCCATCTGACCTTCTTTGCTTCACCTCTCGGGTTCTTCTCTGTGTCACTTGGGAAGCTATCAGTAGGTTTGGAAATCTTCTCAGAGAGGTATCCCACTTGAAACTCCAACCTCTTGATGGTGTCTCCCTGGTTTTTGATATTGGCTCCCACCTCGTCCTTGAACACCTTGTTATGTTGGATTTCCTTACATATGCCTTCAAGTAGAGTCTCAATCCTTGATAGTCTTTCTTTCGATGATGAAGAGTTGAGGTTGGAGGGATGAGAAGGGCCATTTTGGCTTTGGTATGGATGTTGAGATGTGTTGTTAGGTGAGTGCTGATATGATCTCTGTGTGGGATATTGGTGAGCTGCATTGTTGTTGGGGTTGTGGTGTCTCTGATCTTGGCCTTGGTCTTGTTGATTTCCCCACCCAAAGTTTGGGTGGTTCCTCTAGCCAGGATTATACATTTTGGAGTATGGGTCATGGTTCTGCCTAGGTGAATTTCCAATGTAGTTGGCTTACTCCTGACTATCCTCTGCTTCTTTATTCACTCCTTCTTGAGTTGCTGCTGAAGTGGTGATTGTTGCTACTTGATTCTTCTCCATTTTCTTGGTGAGGTCAGCCAATTGCTTGGTAATCATCTTGTTTTGAGCTAGCAGTGCATCCACATTGTTTAGCTCTATCACTCCTCTAGTGTTGCCTCTTTCAGAAGCATAGAAGTAGTCATTCTCAGGTACAGTCTCAATGACATCTATGGCTTCTTCAATGGTCTTCTTCTTATTCAGAGATCCCCCGGATGAGTGGTCTACTTCCTTCTTTGATTCATAAGAAAGACCTTCATAGAAAATGTGCAGCTGCACCCATTCATTGAACATATCTGGCGGGCATCTTCTTGTCAAGTCTTTGAATCTCTTCCATGCTTCATATAGAGTCTCACCATCTTGCTGTCTGAAAGTTTGAACCTCAGCTCTCAACCTGTTGATTCCTTGAGGAGGATAGAATCTCACCAAGAATTTGTTTACCACATCTTCCCAGGTTGTTAAGCTCTCTTTCGGGAAGGATTCTAGCCATTTAGATGCCTTGTCCTTGAGTGAGAAGGGGAATAGAAGTAGTCTGTAGGTGTCAGGATGAACACTATTAGACTTCACAGTGTCACATATCCTCAGGAAGGTGGTTAGATATTGATTAGGATCTTCTTGAACACTTTCTCCGACTGAACAATTATTCTGAACAAGGGTGATGAGCTGTGGCTTTAGTTCAAAGTTGTTGGCATGTATGGTTGGCTTTTGGATGCTACTTCCACAGTTTCCTGGGTTTGGATTGATGTAGAATCCTAGAACTCTTCTCTCTTGCCCAGCATGATGCGCTGGACCTTCTCTGCCATGGTTGTGAGCCTCTTCTTTATGATGGTTCTCCATATTCTCATCCATGTCTAGTTCAAAATACTCTTCCTCTTCCTCAGCACCAACTACTCTCTTCCCTCTTGCTTCCCTCCTTAATCTAAAGAAGGTCCTCTTAGGTTCAGAATCAAAGGAAGTTGAATCCCCGCTTCTTCTACCTATCATACAACCAACAAGGCAAAAGCAAGAAGGGTAGATGTAGACAGTATTTTCTGCAGAAATGCTGTTAGTGTGAGTGATACAAAATATCAAACAGCTAGTGGGTCAGTGGACCAAATAGTAAAAATAATGATATGCAGATAGCACCACAAATGGGTGAGAGGTAAAGGGAAGGAAATAACTAAAACTGAAAGTAAATTACTCAGATGGAATTAAATCAAACAAAAGAAAAGTGCTCAATCTAGTTATCCACCAATTTAATCATTGTTGATACAAAATCAATCCCCGGCAACGGCGCCATAAACTTGATGCACGGAAACTTGTCTCTCAACAGATTTTCCTCGGCAAGTATACCGAATTGTCGTTAAGTAAAAACTCACAATAGAGTGAGGTCGAATCCCACAGGGATTGATTGGTCAAGCATCTTTAATTGGAGGAATGTTCTAGTTGAGCTAAGCAGAATTTGATATGAGAATCGCAGGAAATTAAATGGCGGGAAAGTAAATGGCAAAAAATGTAAATGCTGGAAATAAAGAGCTGAATATAAATGACGGAAAGTAAATTGCAGAATCTTAAATGGGGAATGGGGAATTTAGCATGAAAGTAAATGGCAGAAACTAAAGAGAATGGGTAAGATCAGAAATGGGGAATTCATTGGGCTTAGGAGATGTTGCATTCTCCGGATCAAGTTCATTCTCAATTGATCTCCTTGGCAATCTTAAGTGATTGAATTCCAATTCCTTGGTAACTCAATCTCTCAAATCTTGATCAATAGCCAATTTCTTGGTCTAATTGCTCATGAGAGGAGATGAGGTGTGGTCACTGATTATACCACATGTATTTCCAAATCAAAGTATTGGGAGAATTATATGTCACCATATCCGCCCAAACCCTAATTTGGTCCAACATGAGAAAGTATTTCTAGCATGATCTCTTCATTCCTCTTCCAAGGTTCAGAAGAGATCCAAGTATGAATAGTTTCTTTTCCAAGACAACTATCCAATTAGATGGAGATTGAAAGCTTTCAAGTAAAATCAAGAGAAAAGAAAGAAGAAGAATAATGAAAACTATTATTGATCCAACAAATTACACAGAGCTCCCTAACCCAATGAAAGGGGTTTAGTTGTTCATGGCTCTGGGAATGGAAAGCAAAGATGGAGAGTACATTCTGAAGTAAAACTAGAAGTTGCAGAGAAAGTAAAATTATACAGAGAGTAGTCCTCTCAATCCAAAAGCTCCTCTCTAGTTCAAAACTACCCCTATATATACTATTCTTCTGATCTTCCAGTTGGCTCTTCAAGTCTTGGATATGGGCCTTTGGATCTTGAGTTGAAGCAGTTTGGAATCTTCAGTGGACTCAGCTTTACTTGCAGAGAAAGTGTGAAGTAGGCATGGACTTTGGCTAGGACGTTAGTGGCGTTAACATTAAGTGAAAATATGGGTTCGAGAACTTTAGTGACAATCACCTTTTGCACTAATGTTCCTAGCCCAAGATGAGTTACGTTAACTTCAACGTTAGTGGCACTAACGTGACCACCAACGTTGCCTCTTGATCCATCACGAGCGTTATTGGCGTTTACCTTTGCCAATAACATTGCCCTTGGCCCCTTCTTCCCTACGTTAGAGTTCGCGTTAGTGTAGCTAACGTGACTCTTAACATGGGTATGCCTCAACTTCGAGAGCGTTAGTGACACTTACCTTTGTCACTAACACTCCAAACACCTTTCTTCCCAAGTTAGAGTTTACGTTACTTAGGTTAACGTGACTTCTAACGTGGTAGTGATAGCCATCTCCAATGTTAGTGACAAAGGTGAGTGTCACTAACGTTGGCTCATCATTCCTTTCTTCCACGTTAGCTTCCACGTTAATGCAATTAACGTGGCAACTAACATGACTAATGGAGGCTTAGTCCAACGTTAGTGACAAAGGTGAGTGTCACTAACATTGGCTCTTCATTGCTTCTCCCACGTTAGAGTTCACGTTAATGTAGTTAACGTGACTCTTAACGTGGCAAAGTGTGCCCCTCTCCCCAACATTAGTGGCATTCACTTTTACTACTAACGTTGGAGCTTTACTTTTCTTCCACGTTAGCTTCTATGTTAACGTAGTTAACGTGGACACTAATGTGGGCTATGATGGCTCATGAAAGCATTATTGGTGTTCACTTTTCTCGTTAACGTTGTAAGCTAGCCTCCTTTCCACGTTAATGGTCACGTTAGTTGGACTAACGTGGCTATTAACGTGGCATCTTCCTTGCTTCCTTTGTCCTAAAATCAAGCAAATAAAGTGCATCAAAGCTAGGTTCTAACCCATGAGATTATGCATCATTCAATTTATCATTCAATTCATGCATAATTCTCATGAAATCATATAAAATTCACAATGTTTGCTTGAATCAAGATGTAAATGATTATTTACCCAAAACTTGCTTATTTTCTAAGAAAGTGCAAGAAACTACCCTAAAACCATAAAGAAAAGGTCAGTGAAACTGGCCAAAATGCCCTGGCATCAGAAAGACTGCTCTGATATCACAAATGTAATGCCCTCACTATCAGAATGTCACGCTTCCGGCTCCGTCACTCTGATAGATTGGATATTATGACGACTCTAAACATATTTAATACTAAAATAAGAGCCTGTTTAAAACTTAAAATACGCATAACCTTTCGAAAGATTTTTTCATTGAAAACATATATATACATACTTACAAAGAATATATATATATATATATATATATAAACTTTACATAACATAAATCCTATCCCTCTTACAAAATTGGTAAAGATAAAGGCGAGGGAAAAATAATAATAATTAAGATAATACAAAGATATCGAATAAACAGAAAATGAAACAAACTCTTTCAAACTTCGTTGCCGATATTCTAAAAAGGAAAAGCCTGTAGGGGAGTGAGAACATCATCCTCGCTGGTTCTTACTACAGGGTTATAGGAATTGCTATAATAAGATACATAAAATAAAACTAGTTTTAAAGTACAGTGATCATTGCTCGTCTTCTGTGCCATTTTGAAAACCAAAGAATTAACATCCAAAATCCGTTTCAAAAGAGAAATCAGCTAATTATCCAAAATTTAGAATACCTTTTCCTCTGTTATAAAAATCTTCAAACCTTTCCTAGACAGTATGAATGATCAACCTGTTGATGACTAGAATTTACTGTATCTCTACAATAATTCCTTCGGTAAGTATACTGGATTATCGTCAAGTAAAAACTCACTGAGAGTGAGGTCGATCCCACAGGGATTAATTGATTGAACAACTTTAGTTACTGGGTAATTTAGTCAAGCTAATCAAGAATAAGTATTGAGTGCAGAAAATTAAACAACTGAATCATAAATGACTTGAAGGTAAAGAAAGCAGTAAAGTGATGGAATGTAAGAGCATGAAGATAAATTGCTAGAATGTAAATGACTGAATTATAAAAGGGAATGGGTTGATTGATAGAAATTAAACAAAGCTATAAAGAATAGGGAAGATAAGAATGGGGAAGATTCATTGGGATTAGGAGATGTTGCTCTCTTTGGATCAAATTTAGATCATCTCATCTTCAATCATGTAACTCATTGACCTCTTGGCAATTGATGATAAGTCATCATATGCTAGCTTTGCAAGCATTTTTCACTTGTTTCATTAGGTTTTATGCACTTTCTTGTTTTTTAAGTAAGTAATTTGGAGTGGAGTTGCATGGTTTTATTGAATCAATCAACCATCCTTTAATTGACATTAAATCATGAGGTTTAAGCTAAAATTAATTGATTTTTAAATGAATTTTTAAACCTTGTGAATTTAGTGATACTTTGATTTGTTGTTTTGATTACTTGTAGGTGAAGAAAAAAGAAAACAAGAAAGCGTGGCTTAGGAAGCATAGCCAAACAAGGAAAGCGTGGCACATCATGGAGCAAGAGCCATAGAGCTCTTACCAAGAGCTCAAAGCTCTCCATAAGAGCTTTATTCAAGGCCAAGAAAGCAAAGGAGCAAGGGCCTAAAGCTCTTGCCAAGAGCTTAGAGCTCTCACAAGGAACGCTACTTCAAGGGGCCAACGCCAAGCAAGGGAAAGCTAGGCTCTCCCTGTGAACCGAGCGCTACTCAATAGCAAAGAAAGCAAGGCAAAACTTCAAAGCTCAGCTCTTGCCAAGAGCTTTATCGGGAACACTCCAAGAGTAATTCCAAGAAAAAGTTTGCAAATGGAGGCACCAAGGTTCGAACTCATGAGAAAGGGGAAGTAAGGGAGCACTACTCTCCAAGGAATTAAGCCAAACTTGGCTGAAATGCACCCCACAAGTTTCGAACCAAGGAGCTCCCACTCAAGGCATGCGCTAGCCTTGTTTTCCTTCACAAAAATTGGGCACCCAAATACCTCACCAAGGACTCGAAGTTGGAACCTCCCATCTAAGCATTGAAGCTCAGCTCTTGCCAAGAACCGAGCGCTAGCTAAGGAGTGTGGCACGGCCAGGGAAGCTTTGCGAGCAATTTGGCACGGCCAGGGAAGGCTTGGTGCGCAACACACAAGCAACACCAAAGCTCAGCTCTCCCCATGAACCGAGCTTGACCGTGGGAGCAACACATGGGCTGAAAATTCAATTAAAAATCCAATTTCACTCAATTCTTCACCAAATTAAAAAGCCCACTCCAAATTCAAAAATCCAAAAATAGGAAGTGTATAAATACAAGCTAGTTTGATTTAGAGAAGGACTTTTGGCCTTCATTTAGAATTTTTTCACTTTTACTTTCTTTTTTATTTTTACTTTGGATCTCTGAGTTCTATTCTGGGGAATTGGGAAGGAAAATTGATCTCTCTTCTTCCTTGTTCTTGCTTCTGCACTTTTTACTATCTGTTTTGCATCTTGGGTGGAGAATTGAAGAAATTCTATTTCAATCTCACCTTGAGATCTCTTTCTGTTTATTTGTCTGCATAATTCAAGGAATTGTGATTTGGGATTTGAATTCTCTTTACTACTTTCACCTTCTACTTCTTCTGTAATTGTTTTCTACTTCTTTTGCAATTGTTCTTTGTTGGATAAAGGATGGAATTGGGATCTAGACTTATTTTCTAGTCTCTTGACCCCTGAGATCTTTACTCTCTTAGTGAGAGTCAGCAATTTAAGTTTGGTTCATTTGCTGTTTGCTTCTTCAAGCAATTTTACTCTTCTCTATTTAGATCTGATGCAATTTAATTCATCATTTACATCTGTGATTTACTTTCTCTTGCTTAATTTCTGAAATCCCAGCTCCCAAATCCTTTTATGATTCAAGTCATTTATATTTCTTGCACTTTAAGCTTTAGCTATTTACATTTCTTGCAATCTAAGTTTCTGTCATTTATATCACTTGCAATTTAAGATTCAGCTTCTTTATTTTCTTTGCTCTTTAATTTACTGTCAATCATCCCCCTTCCCTTATATTTCATGCAATTTAGCTTCTGTTGGATACAAATCACTCAAATAAACTCTTGTTCGCTTGACTAAATCAACCATCTGACTAAAATTGCTCAATCCTTCAATCCCTGTGGGATCAACCTCACTCATGTGAGTTATTATTACTTGATGCGATCCGGTACACTTGCCGGTGAGTTTTAGGTGTTGAAATTTCATTTCCAACCCATCAAGTTTTTGGCGCCATTGCCGGGGATTGAATTAGATTGACAATGATTAAGTAAGGTGGTGGTCTAGATCAAGCACTTTTTCTTTTTTGTTTCTTTAATTTTTGACTAAGACACTAACTGTTTGAATTTTTGTTTAAGCTAACCAAAACCTCACTTTAGAAATAGAGTGAAGTTTTCCTGGTTTTTCTGGTTTTGTGTGATTTTTATGTTTTGTTTGTATGTCAGGGACAATGGGAGCTATACACACCTTTTGTGAACAAGACGAAAGAACCCTCAGGAGATTAAGAAGAGAAGAAAGAGGGAAAAGTGTTGTTGGAGAGGAAGAATCAGAGGAAAAGTTCCAGGAAATGGAGGAACACTCAACAAACCCAACAAATCCACTAGCAGGAGCAGCCCACAACAACAATAATCCACTACAGAGAAGAGTTTTGGCTTCCTATACAATTGCAAATCCTAGACATTATGGGAGTAGCATTCTTACCCCAAATGTCAATGCAAACAACTTTGAACTGAAGCCACAACTCATCACCTTGGTTCAAAACAACTGCTCCTACGGAGGAGGACCACTTGAAGATCCAAACCAACACTTATCCTCTTTTCTAAGGATTTGTGATACTATCAAAACCAATGGTGTGAATCCTGACATCTACAAGCTGCTGTTATTTCCATTTTCCCTCAGAGACAAAGCTACTCAATGGTTGGAGTCATTTCCAAGAGATAGCATCAACAATTGGGAGGATATAGTGAGCAAGTTCCTTGCCAAATTTTACCCGCCTCAGAGGATTATTAGATTGAAGACCGAAGTACAAACATTCACACAGATGGATGCTGAACCTCTCTATGAGGCATGGGAGAGATACAAGGCTCTAATTAGGAAGTGTCCTCCTGAAATGTTTAATTAATGGGACATATTGCAGAATTTTTATAAAGACTTGACATTAAAAGCTCAGGAGGCACTAGATCACTCAGCAGGGGGCTCCTTACAATTGATGAAAACTGCAGAGAAGGCCCAAAATCTCATTGATATGGTGGCTAATAACCAATATTTCTTTGCTCACCAAAGGCAACGCCAACCATCACAAAGGAAAGGAGTGATGGAGTTGGAAGGAGTGGACTCAATCTTAGCTCAAAATAAAATGATGCAGTAACAAATTTAGCAACAATTTGAGCAAATAGCCAAAAGAATTGATAGCCTCCAAGTTGCAACAGTAAACACAAGCCAACCATCACTCACATGAGAGACAAATGAAGAGAATCAGGAGGATCAACAGTAGGAACAAGTCCAATATGTGCACAACCAAGGTTCTGGATCAAGTGAAGTCTATGGTGACACCTACAATCCATCATGGAAGAACCACCCTAATCTCATATGGGGAGACAATCACACTCAGAATCAGCAGCCATGGCAAAGAAATTCAAACCAAAATGGTTGGAAAAATACAAACCACAACAACCAGCAGAATAATAACCAAAATCCATATAGAAAACCCCAAAACACTTACCCCAACTCCAACCATTATCCACCCAATAACCAAACCACCAACCTAAACAACCATCATTCACCCTCACCAGCTCACAACCAACCACAAATTCCACAAGACTCTCAGAGAATCTCCCAGTTGGAGATGATGATGGAGAAAATGATGAAGCAGCAAGAACTTATAACCAAGAACAATGAAGCTACCATAAGAAACATAGAGAGGCAAATCGGACAGCTTTCTAAGCAAGTTGTAACTGAAAGACCATCAAGCTCACTCTCAAGTGATACAATTCTAAATCCGAAGGAAGAGTGTAAAGCTATACAGCTAAGGAGTGGAAAGATCTTGGTGAAAGATGAAGGAGCAACTAAGAAGCCAAAGCAAAATGACAAGAAGCAAGCTGAAAAAGAGGAAGCCAGCAACAAAGAAGTGACAGCAAGCAAGCAAACTTCAGAGAAGCTCAAAGAAAAGGAAGACCAGCCATAAATCTAAAGAATATGGAAGGAAGCAATGGAAGAACCAACCAAGGAACAAAGGCAGGGAGTGAACTTCATACTTCCATTGCCATATCTGATAAACCACTATTTTATGGTTTATATTGTGTTTAATTGTGTGGTTTTATCATGATCATTACCCACTTATTCATTAAATTAGCATGAAATTATAATTCCTTCCTAAATTTATAACATGTTTGGAAACCGCTTCCTAGAGACTTTAATTATGTATTTTTAATTCTCCTTTATTCCATTCGATGCCGTGATCTGTGTGTTGAATGTTTCAGACTTTATAGGGCATGAATGAGTTAGAGATTGGAAAGGAAGCTAGCAAAAATGGAAGGAACACAAGAATTGGAGAGACAACAATAATAGAGGAGGCCGAGATAATTAGGGAAATCAGAGGTGGAATAATAACAACAACAGGCAGCAGAATCAACCTTACAGAGCACCTCACCTGAGGCAAAACCAAGGACCATAGAACAATCAACAGCAGACCTCTCAATTCACTCACTCTTCTTCATCTCCTAATGAAGAGTTACTACAATCTTTTGAGCGAAGACAGCAGACCATGGAAAATAACATCATGAATAGTATTAATGCCAGTCTGAATGGTCTCACCTCTACTTTGCAAGCTTTTATGTCACAGATTGGATCAACACAAAATTCTAGTAACCAACCTTCAAGTTCCACTGGAATCCCCTCTCAACCATTACCCAATCCAAGGGGAGGCATTAATGCCATCACCCTAAGGTCTGGAACCACACTGCAGGAGAGGAATCAGGAGGAACCAAGCCCACCAGAACACACCTCAGCTGAAGAGGTAGTAGAAATAGAAGATGTTGAAGAGGAAGAGGACATACAGGACATAGCTGAAGAAGAAATAGCTTAACCACAGGAGGAAGCACCAAAAGGCGCAGACACCACAGAAAATACTACTCCTATTCCATTTCCACAACTTGCAAGGAAGCCCAGGAAGCAGCTAGAACCTGACCCCAAAATGGTAGAAATATTCAAAAAGGTTGAGGTAACTGTTCCTCTTTTTGATGTTATTCAGCAGGTACCTAAATATGCAAAGTTTTTAAAAGACTTATGTATCCATAAAGACAAAATTAATGAATTAGAAACTATTCCTTTAGGTAGTTCTGTATCTGCTTTAATGGGAGGATTACCTGAAAAATGTAGTGATCCAGGTCCTTGTATAGTTAGCTGTACTATTGGTGGTGTAGTAATTTATGATTGCATGTGTGATTTAGGAGCATGTGTCAGTATAATGCCTTTGTCTATATATGATATTTTGAGGCTCCCTCCCTTAAAAAGGTCGGCAGCTAGTTTTGTGTTAGCAGATAAAAGCATTATTACAGTGGCTGGAGTTGCTGAAGATGTTTTGGTGAACATTAAAGGGCTTACATTTCTCACTGATTTTTATATCTTGGAGATGCCCCATAATGATTCAGATAAGCCATCATCAATCCTACTTGGAAGACCATTCCTGAAGACATCAAAATTCAAATTGGATACTTTTTCAGGAACATACTCCTTTGAAATAGATGGCCGCATAGTAATCTTCAATCTGAATGGAGTCATTGACAATCCCCCAGAAGATCGTTCTATCTTTCAGTGTGATGTCATAAATGAAAGTGTAGCTGAAGTTCACAAGGAAGAGTTAGAAGAGAGGCAGACTGGACAAGGTCCAAGTGTGGGGACCCTCTTAACTGACAATGAGGGCACTTCGTCATTTTCACAAGCTCCAGATAATCTAGAGCCTGCCCATGATCAAAAGTTAGAATTGAAACCCCTCCCTCCACATCTCAAATATGCTTATCTTGAAGATGAGCAGAGGTTTCCAGTTATCATTGCAAGGGAACTTACTTCTCAACAAGAAGAGCAGTTACTTGATGTGCTGAGAAAGCATAAGAAGGCAATTGGGTGGAGCTTGGCAGACATAGTAGGCATCAACCCTCAAGTATGTGAGCACAGGATATTTTTAGAAGAGGGAGCAAGACCTATCCGTCAACCCCAAAGAAGATTGAATCCCACCATCTTGGAAGTTGTCAAAAAGGAAGTGACCAGACTATTGGAAGCCGGTATCATATATCCCATTTTAGACAGTGAATGGGTAAGCCCAGTACAAGTGGTGCCCAAGAAGTCTGGAGTCAGTACAGTAAAGAATGAGCATGGAGAGCTCATAGCAACTAGAGTTCAGAATGCTTGGAGAGTCTGCATTGATTACAGGCGTCTCAACCAAGCTACCTGTAAGGATCACTACCCACTTCCATTCATTGATCAAATGATGGATCGCCTGTCAGGTAAATCACATTATTGCTTTTTAGATAGTTACACAGGTTATTTCCAGATTCATATAACTCCTGAGGATCAGGAAAAGACTACTTTTACATGTCCTTTTGGGACTTACGCTTATAAGAGAATGCCCTTTGGCTTGTGCAATGCACCAGCTACCTTCCAAAGGTGCATGATGAGTCTTTTCTCTGATCTTATTGAGGACTGTATGGAAGTTTTTATGGATAATTTTAGCGTTTATGGTGATTCTTTTAACCTTTGCTTAGATGGATTATCTAGAGTATTAGATAGATGTGTTAATACAAACCTTGTATTAAATTTCGAAAAATGGCACTTCGTGGTAAAACAAGGGATTGTATTAGGACATGTGGTATCTAATAATGGCATTTTTGTAGACCCAGCAAAGGTGAATGTTATTTCTAGTTTACCTTACCCCTCTTCTGTGAAGGAAGTCCGTTCGTTCCTTGGCCATGCAGGTTTTTACAGGAGATTTATTGAGGACTTTAGTAAGGTCGCACTTCCCTTATCCAGATTACTGCAGAAGGATATTGGGTTCGAGTTCAGTGAGGATTGCAAACAAGCGTTTGATAAGCTGAAGACTACTCTGACTCAAGCTCCAATTGTGAGAGGACTAGACTGGAGCCAGCCGTTTGAAATCATGTGCGATGCTTCCAACCATGTAGTAGGAGCAGCGCTGGCTCAGCGTGAAGGTAAGGATCCTTTCGTTAATGCCTATGCGTTTAAGACTTTAGACACTGCCCAGTCCAATTATACTACTACTGAGAAAGAGCTTCTTGCTATTGTTATTGCTCTGGATAAATTCCGAGCTTATTTACTTGGCACTAGAGTAGTAGTGTATTCAGACCATACAGCTTTAAAGTATCTATTAGCTAAAAAGGAGTCCAAACCAAGACTTATACGTTGGATACTGTTGTGACAAGAATTTGATTTAGAAATAAAGGATAGGAGTGGTAATCAGAATTTAGTGGCAGACCACTTGAGTCTCCTTGAGCATATTAAGGATGATTCTATTCCTATAGATGATAATTTTCCTTTTGATAACCTGCAAGCAGTATCTGAGGTAGTCCCTTGGTATGCACTTGTTGCTAATTATTTAGTTAGCCGCACATTTCCTCCAAATTTTTCTAAGCATCAAAGAGTCAAGCTGAAAAGCGAGTCTAAATATTATATATGGGATGACCCATATTTATGGAGATGTGGCGCTGATCAAGTAATTAGACGTTGTGTGCCTCAATCAGAATTCCAGTCCATTTTAGAGGCCTGTCACTCATCTGAGAGTGGAGGACATTTTGGCCCTCAAAGAACAGCTAGAAAGATCTTAGACTGTGGATTCTGGTGGCCTACTCTTTTTAGAGACGCTGCTGAGTTTTGTAAATCTTGTCTCCCATGCCAGAAATTTGGTAATATATCCAGGAGGGATGAGATGCCTCAACAAATTATGCTTTTCTGTGAAATTTTTTATGTTTGGGGCATTGACTTCATTGGTCCATTTCCAAATTAAAGGTCGAAGCGACAGAAGGTTGAGATTTGGGACATGGAACATAGGCACTCTAACAGGAAAGTCCATGGAGGTGGTGGATACCAAAATGGCAGGGCAGTAGGACCTGATAATATCCCGATTGAGGTTTGGAAGGGTCTTGGAGAAAAAGGCATCAACTGGTTAACCATACTTTTTAATGAGATTTTAAGGTCTAAGAAGATGCCTGATGAGTGGAGAAAGAGCACCTTGGTACCTATCTAGAAGAATAAGGGGTATATACAAAGCTGCGGAAACTATAGAGGGATTAAGCTTATGAGTAATACTATGAAGTTGTGGGAAAGGGTGATAGAACGGAGGTTGAGAAAAGAGACACAAGTAACAGAGAACCAATTTGGATTTATGCCAGGCAGATCTACTACTGAAGCGATATACCTATTAAGAAGGATAATGGAGAGGTATCGTAGTAATAAAAGGGATCTACATATGGTGTTTATTGATTTGGAAAAAGCGTACGATAGAGTATCAAGGGATGTCTTATGGAAGGTTTTAGAAAAGAGGAGAGTAAGGATCGCATATATTCGGGCAATTAAAGATATGTATGATGGGGCCACAACTAGTGTGAAGACTCAGGGTGGTGTGACAGAGGAATTTCCTATTGGTATAGGATTACACCAGGGATCATCCTTAAGTCCATACCTTTTCACATTAGTCTTGGAAGTACTCACAGAGCACATCCAAGAGCCTGTGCCATGGTGCATGCTTTTTGCCGATGATATCGTCCTTATGGGAGAGTCAAGGGAAGACCTAAATAAGAAGTTGGAGTTATGGAGAGAAGCTTTAGAAGTGTATGGTCTGCGCATAAGCCGTAGCAAGACAGAATATATGGAATGTAAGTTCAGTCTGAGAAGGGAAAACCCCAATATAGAGGTGAAGATTGGAGAAAACACTCTATGAAAAGTTAAAAGTTTTAAGTATCTTGGGTGCATCATACAGGACAATGGAGAGATTGAACAGGATGTAAATCATAGGATCCAAGCAGGTTGGTCAAAATGGCGGAGTGCATCTGGTTTTATATGCGACAAAAAAGTGCCTTTAAAACTTAAAGGTAAATTCTATCGCACTGCTATAAGACCGGCTATGCTGTATGGTACGGAGTGTTAGGCAGCTAAAGGGGAGCACGAACATAAGCTGAGTGTGGCAGAGATGAAAATGTTGAGATGGATGAGTGGTCATACGCGATTGGATAAAATAAGGAATGAAGATATAAGGGAGAAAGTTGGAGTTGCACCAATTGTGGAAAAGATGGTTGAATCGCGTCTCAGGTGGTTTGGACATGTGAGAAGAAGACCGATAGAACATCCAGTTAGGAGGGTGGATGAGATGGAAGATGAACAAAGGGCGAAAGGCAGAGGAAGACCTAAGAAGACCTTCCATGAGGTGGTCAAACGAGACCTACATGTAAACGGTCTCTTTGTAGACATGATACATGACAGAGCACAATGGCGTCGTTTGATTCATGTAGCCGACCCCACTTAGTGGGACAAGGCTTTGTTGTTGTTGTTGTTGTTGTGAAAGGAAGTTGCAACTGCAGGAACTGGAGAGCCTTCGCCTAGAAGCTTATGAAAACTCCAGAATATACAAGGAAAAGATGAAGGCTGTACATGATCAAAACATCAAGAAGAAGGAGTTCCATCCTGGGGATTTAGTGCTCCTTTACAAATCTTGACTAAGGCTCATGCCAGGCAAGTTGAGATCAAGATGGGAAGGTCCATACAGAGTAGAGAAGGCCGAACCGTACGGAGTTTATCACCTAAGCCATCCCTAAAGCTTTGAACTCATTAAGGTTAATGGACAACGCCTGAAGCTATACCATGGCGAGAAGGTACAGAGAAATAAGGAGCTTGAGATCTTCCTTTTGGAAGATCCCCACATAGAAGAAGATTGAGCTAGTGGAGCCTCCAACTTACGGACGTTAAAGCAAAGTGCTAGATAGGAGACAACTGGTGCACGAATTGTGAATCACACTTTTCACACTCGTACCACTAACCAGCAAGTGCACTGGGTCGTCCAAGTAATACCTTACGTGAGTAAGGGTCGAATCCCACGGAGATTGTTGGTTTGAAGCAATCTATGGTTATCTTGCAATTCTTAGTCAGGAAGTTAATTAGATTTATCAGTTGAATTGTGAATAAATAAGAGAGCATGGATTAAAGGTTACTGGTTATCCTCTGTCCTCTGATTCATGCACGCACGTCCTCCTATGGCAAGCTGTGTGTAGGTGGATCACCGTTGTCAATGGCTACCATCCATCCTTCCAGTGAAAAGGGTCCAAGTGCGCTGTCACCGCACGACTAATCATCTGCAGGTTCTCAGTCGTACCGGAATAGGATTTACTATCCTTTTGCGTCTGTCACTACGCCCAGCACTCGCGAGTTTGAAGTTCGTCAGAGCCATCCAATCCCAGAATTCTACTCGGAATACCACAGACAAGGTTTAGACTTTCCAGATTCTCATGAATGCCGCCATCAATCTAGCTTATACCACGGAGATTCTAATTAAGGAATCTAAGAGATATTCATTCAATATGATGTAGAACGGAGGTGATTGTCAGACACACGTTCATGGATTGAGGAAGGTGATGAGTGTCACTGATCATCACCTTCTCCATAGTTAGGCGCGAATGGATATCTTAGGTAGGAACACGCATGTTTGAATGAAAAACAGAAGTACTTGCATTAATTCATCGAGACACGGCAGAGCTCCTCACCCCCAACAATGGAGTTTAGAGACTCATGCCGTCAAAGAGTACAAAGTTTAGGTCTAAAAATGTCATGAGATACAAAATAAATCTCTAAAAGTTGTTTAAATACTAAACTAGTAACCTAGGTTTACAGAAAATGAGTAAACTATAACAGATAGTGCAGAAATCCACTTCTGGGGCCCACTTGGTGTGTGCTGGGGCTGAGACTAAAGCTTTCACGTGCCTGGGGCTGTTTTGGGCGTTCAACGCCAGCTTTGAATCCTTTTCTAGCGTTGAACTCAAACTTGCAACGTGTTTCTGGCGCTGGACGCAAGAATTAGGCAGAGAGCTGGCGTTGAACGCCAGTTTACGTCGTCTATCCTTGAGCAACGTATGGACTATTATATATTACTGGAAGGCCCTGGATGTCTACTTTCCAACGCAATTTGAAGCACGCCATTTGGAGTCTTGTAGCTCCAGAAAATCTATTTTGAGTGCAGGGAGGTCAGAATCCAACAGCATCAGCAGTCCTTTTTCAGCCTGAATCAGATTTTTGCTCAGCTCCCCCAATTTCAGCCAGAAAATACCTGAAATTACAGAAAAACACGCAAACTCATAGTAAAGTCCAGAAATATGAATTTTGTCTAGAAACTAATGAAAATAAACTATAAACCAACTAAAACATACTAAAATCTATATGAAATTAACCCCAAAAAGCGTATAAAATATCCGCTCATCAACAACCCACCATGGTATGATCGTTCTTTTCTTTATTTTTAGTTTTTCCTATTCAATAACTCTTCTCTTTCGTAGTACTTTCGTGCATCTACATTTACATGTTTAAAAAAAAAAATTTTGCTACGCAACGCGATCGCATCAGCGACGCGTCCGCGTCACAGGGAGAGTAAAGAAAAATAAAAATGAACAGAAAGTTACGCTGGAGTGTGGCTGGAGGCGTGCCAATGGCACAAATCAACCCACGCGACCGCGTCGCTGACGCATTCGCGTCGCTGATGCGTTCGCGTCGCTGACGCATTCGCGTCGCTTGGGAATCATGGCCTCCCACGCGACCGCGTGCCCCACGCGGCCGTGTGCCCTGCGTTTTCAACGTAAAAGGGTGCACAATGAAATATTGTGCAAGAGTGAAACTGGATTGGTGCTGGAAACACAATCCTTATCACACGACCGGGTCGCCGACGTGGCCGCGTCATCCATTTCCTGGCGCACACTCACGCGATCGCGTGACCCACGCGATCGCGCCACCCCAATTTTGGCAACTAAATTAATTTGAACAGAGAGTTGTGCTGGTGCGAGGCTGCACTCGCGCCAGAAGCACAACATGATTCTATTTTCTTCTTCCTTCTTCCAATCTCACCTATTACTCTCTCTCTCTCTCTCACCTCCATTACCAAGGTTCTATTTTCTTCTTCCTTCTTCTCTTTTCTATCATTTTATATATTATTTTTCTTTTCATTATTCATATTTTCCTTCTTTTTCTTTTCCCTTTTACATGGTGTTAGAAATTTTTTGAGTCATTATCCTTCATTATAAGCTTGTGGATTGTTGCAAATTGTTTGACAATTATTTTTATTCTATTTAAGGGATTGCTTGCATGTTCACCTTCGTATTTTCTATACCTTATTCAACATGCATGCTATGTGTTTGTGAAAAAGCTCAAATGGCATTATGCACTTCTCTATGTTGTTATACTATTCAATGCTTGCTTTTTACAACTTTCCTTTACTATTGTATTAATTGAATTTAATTTTCAATACAAACATGATGGTTTGTTACAAAGTCTTGCTTGGTCTATGCTACTCATGCCCTTTGCCGGCATGCCAATAAACACCTTGCAGTCACTTGTCTTTCTATGCACTAGCTATTTTCCATTGTTGGCTTTTCACATGTACTCGAGAGCATGTGTTAATGTCATCTACATCCTAATGTGCACCCATCACCACTCTTCCGTTCTCTTCCTTGCTATATATCTATTTGAATTTAATTTACTTTCTCCTCTCTTTTCAGGATAGCCACCAAGAAAGGAAAGGAGAAAGCGACTCCTAAACCCCCAGCAAGAAGAGGCACTAAAAGAGCATTAGTGGCAGAGCCTCTTCAACCGCAGTCAAGCCCTCAACAAAAAGAGTTAAGAGGATAATAAAGGTTGATGAAAAGGAGAAAGCCTTTCCAACAAAAGACACTGTGCGATTTCCCAATCGCTACTGTGAGCAGATGTTCCCTATCCTGGCAGAAAGGAACTATAACAATGAATACCTTCTTATCCTCCCGTCCAATATTTCTACCTTTGTTGAGCCACAAATTGAATGAAGACAATGGGGTTTCCTATGGAGACAGCCAAGGCAGGTCAATCTTTCTTGGGTAGTTGAGTTCTACTCTAACTTCTACATGCCAACCCTGCAGTCTGTTTATGTCCGGCAGAAGCAAGTCCCCATCACAGAAGAGGCCATTCAGCAAGCTCTGAGTCTTCCCCCTATTCCAGAAGGAATAGATGCCTTCCAAGAAGCTGCACTTAAGCGCCAGAGGTACCAATTTGACTGGGACTCCGTTCTCAGAGTTATCGCATTACCTGGCAGCCGTTGGATCTACGGATACCACCATACCCGCCCTAAAAGAATCTTGGCTTCAGCACTTACCTTGGAGGCTCGCGTATGGGCACAGATCATGTCCCATTACATCTTTCTGAGCACTCATGAGTCCTCCTTTACTGCGGACATGACTGTTCTACTATGGTGCATCCTTACAGACCAACCTCTGCATCTCTCAAGACATATCCGGAATGCTATGGGACACATACAAATTGTGGGCAACTTACCTTTCCCCGCCTTGGTCTCAGATCTTGTCTCAGCAGCCGAAGTCTCCTACAGAGCTGGGGACACTAAAGCCGTGCTTCCATGGGATGATCAGTATGTCCCTAACGGGAAATACCTCAGACTCCCAGCAGCCACTACAAGTCTTCCTACTGCTCCAGTTGAAGATAATCCTTCTTCAACACCACAAGCACCTGCAACTGATGAATTGCTCCAGCAGATAATCGAAAGGTTGGATCGGCAAGAACAGAAAGCAAAGATGAGAGAGCGCCGTAACGAGCGCCGATTCAAACACCTCAAGGAGCTACTCAAGGGACACTTCAGGGACTCAGATACCCCGGACTCCACTTTTTTTACTAGCACAGGGAGTCATGACGGTCCCGATTGTGGAGATACTGCTACCAGTCCACCCCTGTTCCTGACAGACAGCACCGAGGACGGTGCAAAGCCTTAAGTGTGGGGAGGTCGGTTAGTACCTGACTTGATATTTGAGCTAAAGAACACACAACCTTAAGATTTGAGCCTTTATGTATGGTTACATTATTTAACCATAATTATTTCATTCTTGTGTGTTTACTTCTCTATGATTGTAATCTATATTTTGTTTTATCTTATATGTCCAATATTTATTATATTTTCATGCTTGCACATGATTGAGGCTATTATTTGTTTAAACTCACTTATCCAAATTAAGCCTACCCTTTTCAATTACCTTTGTTAACCACTTTGAGCCTTTAAATCCCATTTGTTCTATATTTTACCACATTACTAACCTTAAGCTGAAAAACAATTGTATATCCCAAATTGAATCTTTGGTTAGCTTAAGATAGAATTGTGTGTGCTAGTTAAGTATGCGAAATTGTGGGAACAAAAGTTGTTAAGGGAATGTGTCATGAGAATTTAATGGAAATTTGGATACCTACTCATGTGAAACTATAAGAATTAAAAATCTATGTGCATTGAGAAGCTATATTTATTTTAATGTCAAAAAAAATTATTTATATAAATAAATAAGGGGACAAAATTACCCCAATGTTAAATTCAGAATTCAAAGATCAATGCACATATGATAAAATTAAATATAAAGTTGATACATGAGTATGAATAGAAAAAGGGAATTCTGGGTAGCTGGGTATGAACTTTAAGATTACATTAAAAATATACGAGTTGGGTTGGAGCTTGGGTTAATTAAAGATTCAATTTATTAGCTCACTTGACCAAATGTATACCCCTGCCTGTACCTTAGCCCCATTACAACCTTGAAAAGACATCATGATGTTTGCATTGGTATATTAACTATTGTTGATTGGTTAGGAGAAGAACAAAAGTTAGAAAGCATGATTAGAGAAGGATAGAGTGATTACCCTATACACTAGAGATTAGAACGTACATACATTATCAGTGAGGGTTCAATGCTTGAATTTTCATGTTCCCTACTTTCATGAGCTATCTTCTTGCACTTTTATCTGTTTTATTGTATACTGATAGAATTAGTGGAATTTGATTTGTAATTGTTTTGAAGAGCTTATTTACTTTTGATCAAGTGGGCAAGAATCATATAGTTGCATTTATTTATATATATAGGCTTGCATTGCATTTCATGAGTTTCTACATGTTCATACTTATTTTTTTATCTCCTTCAATTGAGCATGAGGACATGCTAATGTTTAAGTGTGGGGAGGTTGATAAACCACTATTTTATGGTTTATATTGTGTTTAATTGTGTGGTTTTATCATGATCATTACCCACTTATTCATTAAATTAGCATGAAATTATAGCTTCCTTCCTAAATTTATAACATGTTTGGAAACCGCTTCCTAGAGACTTTAATTATGTATTTTTAATTCTCCTTTATTTCATTCGATGCCGTGATCTGTGTGTTGAATGTTTCAGACTTTATAGGGCATGAATGAGTTGGAGATTGGAAAGAAAGCTAGCAAAAATGGAAGGAACACAAGAATTTGAGGAGATAACCAGCGAGAAGTGACGCGGTCGCATGGCTCACGCGACCGCGCGAAGGAGAGCAAATCGCAGTGACGCGGCCGCATGGCTCATGCGGCCGCGCAGATTGGAAAAGCTCAAGCGACGCGGTAGCGTAGACGACACGAACGCGTGGCAAGGAAAAGCGCGAATGACGCGTCCGCATGGATGACGCGATCGCGTGACATGTGCGATCTGCATAATCTGCAGGATTCGCTGGGGGCGATTTTGGACCTTATTTCAACCCAGTTTTCGGCCCGGAACAGCAGACTAGAGCCAGAGAATATGCAGAAACAAAGAACAAGATTCATTCTACACAGTTTACAGTTTTAGATCTAGTTTTACTCCTTTAGTTTTCTCTCTCTAGGTTTAAGAATTTCAATTTTCAATTGGTCTTAGCATTGGAACATTGAGAAGAGTTATTTCCTCATCAAGACTTCGTCATTCTAGTTCGTTCTCTTAACTTGGTTTTATTCTTCCATGTTCTTTGCTTTGTTCAACTTTGTCATTTGAATACTTTCATGATTTTAATTTATTTCTTCCAATTTAATTTATTTTCCATTCCAATAATCATGTCTTCTTTTAATTCCCTTTCATGTGTTATGGATTTATTATTTACAATAAGTGAGTAGTTCCCCCACTTGATAGGGAGTTGATTGAAAGGAACTCTTGAGTTGGAAGGATTGAAAAAAAAAGTGTAATTGGGTTAACTGTTGGATTGTTATCTAATCACTAACACCAATCCCTTTGAACTAAGTGGGTTGCAACTCGTGAACAGATCTAGCATTCCAACTTGTTTGACTTTCCCTTACCTAGTAAAGGATAACTAAACAGAACAACCATTAATTATAAACTAATCTTGAAATCATCCCATCAATGATAGAGATTCCCACTAATCAGCTCCCAGTCAAGGCTTCTATTCATATTATTTGAATTTTCTCAATTTAATTTTCCACCTACTTAACTCAACTTCTTGGAACATCTGATTAATAAAATAGCACACTTTTCTGCAACTCGTTGAGAGACGACCTGGGACTTAAACCCCAGTAATTTTTAATTTAAACTCTCTGTGACATATTTCTAAATTGATAGGTAGATTTTCGGTGAGTTAAGAACTATACTTGCAATGTAACTATTTTAATAATTTTAATTCGCCAACTTCTGTGTCTCATCAATATCCCCAAAGGTTCAACAAGGAGACTAAGGACCAACACTTTCTCAAATTCCTTGAAGTCTTCAAGAAATTGGAGATCAACATCCCCCTGGCTGAGGCATTAGAGCAAATACCCCTATATGCAAAGTTTTTGAAGGAGGTTATCAACAAAAAGAAAAGTTGGCAAGAGAAGGAGACCATATTGCTCACTGAAGAATGCAGTGCATTAATCCAGAAGGGGCTTCCCTCAAAACTTGAGGACCCTTGAAGCTTTTTCCTACCGTGCACCATTGGCAACCTAAATATCAATAAAGCAATATGTGATTTAGGGGCGAGTATCAATCTGATGCCCTCTTCTTTAGTGAAAAAGCTGTGCATAGAAGAAGTAAAGGCAATACAAATGTCTCTAGAATTGGTGGACAAGTTAGTGATATGTCCCAGGCGTGTGATTGAAAACCTTCTAGTTAAGGTGGACAAATTCATATTCCCTGCAGATTTTGTGGTCTTAGACTCAGATGAAGAGGGAGGTGATTCCATTATACTTCGAAGGCCATTCTTGGCCATAGCAAGGGCCATTATAGATATGGAGCAAAGAGAGCTGACCCTCAGAATGCACGATGAAAGCATCACCTTGAATGTCTTTCCAGAAACACAACGTATTGATGAAACGAAAAACTGCATGAAGACTGATAAAGGGGACTTGCAATGGAAGAAGAAAACAAACAAGACAATCATTGATTACCTTCCAGAGCAAGAAACAAACAACACAGTAGGGCAAAAAGAGAATGAAACTGTGCAGAGTGATGAAGGAAAGCAAGAAGAAATTGAAGTATTAGCTACTGAGAAAGAAAGTCCAAAGATGCAGTCCATTGCCAAAAAAGGGGAAGGATCCACACACAGAAAGAAGAAAAACAAGAAAAGGGTTAAAAAGGGGTAGAAGAACAAAAAGATCCTAATTGAGGGATTCCAAAAAGGGGATAAAGTGCAGTTAATCTACCAACAACTGGGGGCAAGCTAACAAGCTGATGACCACTACACTGTCAACAAAATACTCTCACTAGAGCATGCTGAAATTCAGCATCAAGGCACTAAAAGGAAGATCACAGTGAGGGGAGACAAGCTGAGACACTACAGTCATCAACCACCCTAATGAGGGGCCAATGTCAAGCTAGTAACAATAAAAGAGCACTTCATGGGAGGCAACCCATGATCTAAGATTTGTGCCTTGTTTTTGAATTCAATAATCTATGATAATTCTAGCATGAATTTTAGTTCTCATGAACTTATCTGATAGCTGCATGCACTGTTTTAGAGCATATGTTGGACTTCTAAGTTTGGTGTGCCTGAAGGCACTCCAGATTGGCTTTTCAAGATTTCTTAGACTATATGCTTAATCATTGTGATAAAGTATACGGCCAAACATTAAGTTTGGTGTTTACACATGCATTAATTTTCAGAAGAATTAAATTCTGTTCATGAAATCAAAGTCAGGCATGAATGAATCATACATAGTTTTCATTTTAGGAATTCATGATAGTAAATAAAATGTGCTTTATGAATAATATACCAATTGTGATGGACTGTGTGCATTTTATATTGACTCCTTAGCAATGGACAAGTTTGGTGTTCACCAAATCCTGGTTCATTATCTAAGGAACACAATTGGTTCTTTATGAATAAAGAACATGATAAATAGTTTAAATGCCCATCACTACACCACCGTGCTATATTTTTTATCCTAAGACTCACCATTTTGTTGATTTGGTTGAATAGGAAAAAAAAGAAGATTGTGAAAAGGACAAGAAAAGGGAGGGTCACGGCTATGACAAGTCAAGTGAGAAGTGATCACATGTGCTTAGAGAAGTGTGCCCCTTGGAAAACAAAATCTGCATGCATGCACCCTTGGACACCGAAATGCATGCAACCAATGAGGAGAGAATCCTTGTCAATCTTCAACAAAACATGCAGACCGTCCATCTCATGAGCCTCCCATCATACTTAGTTCAATCTTCACCCTTCATGCTTTCAACCGAAATACCTCTTCAAGTGTGTTTTTGACCAAAGCTTTAATGTCTTGCCTATAAATAGGTTGAGATACTTCATAAGCTACACACTCATACAAGCCTCCCTTACACTCCTAAACCATTGCTTCACTTTTCACTTGGCCAAAAACACGCTCAACAACTTCCTTCCCCAAACAGCAAATCATTTTCCCTTCCTCTCACTACAAAACCGTGCCTCAACCAAACACTAAGTTACCTTTGCTTCTTCCCTCTATTTAAATCTATGGCCTCATCAAGTTCAAGGAGAAGATAGGGCAAGGAACCAATGGTAACCGAACCCCCATCCTACGATACAAGGAAATTTAGATCTCAGTTTTATGAAGGAAGATATCATAGGCTCATGAAAACAATGCAGATCATTCATGAGATGGGCTTCGATCTGAGGGAAGGGGAGTACCCCATCATGAAGTAAATCACTAAGGAAAGAAGGTGGGAACTTCTATGCGATCTTCTCATCAACATTAGTGCAGTCATGATCAGGGAATTTTATGCAAATGCTGTGAAAGAGAGCGAAGACAACATCCCTTACAAGAGTTATGTCAGAGGTGTTGAAGTGGATTTCAGTCCATCATCAATTACAAGGGCTCTGAAGTTGAGAACCATAACTTATGAAGAGCCTAGCTATGAGACCAGACTGCAGGGAGAGAATGACCCCGATGAGATCTTACAGGGGATATATTCGGAAGGCACAGACTGGGAAAGAGATTCAAAGGGAGTTCCAACCTACCTGAAAAGAATAGATCTCACACCTGCAGCCAAAGGGTGATATGAGATAGTAAAAAGATCTATCCTTCCTACTGGAAACACCTCAGCTGTCATAGTCAAGTGTGCACTCTTTGTACACTGTATTCTACATGGAGGAGAAATCAACCTAGCGCAACTCATAGCCGACAATATTCAAGAGATGGCTGAAAGAACAAATAAATCAAATAGGCTTGGTTATCCAAGCACCATTCTAAGGGTATGCAACAGAGCTGGAGTGATCTTTGAAGATGAGGACATAGAGAAGTAAAAAAGGGAAAGGGAATCACAAAGAGAAGCATGGAAGGCATTACTGAAGATGATGATCAAGAAGAAAGACCCCAAAGGAGAAGAAGATCACAAGTGGAGGAAGAGCAAGCTCATGGTGCCATAGACATGAGTCATTTACAAAGAGCTCTTGAGGAAATATCACAACAAAATATGAGAGCACAAGAGCATTTTTCAAGGCAACAAGAGCTACATTCGCAACAACAAGAGCAATATCTAGAGCACCGGGAGCAATATTTAAAGGATAGAAAGCAAAATGAAGCTTGGCAGCACAGAATGGAGGAGAGAGAAGAGAGCTGGCAGCAACAAATAATGGCTCAACAACAAGAATTCTAAACAAAGGTTCTTGAGGGGCAAAGAGAACAATCAACAAGTCTTCAAGAGTCATATGACAAAATGTATTTGAGTTAAGCTAAGTATGGGAATATACTCACAACTTGTATCAGTGGAAGAATATACATCATACTATTGGAGAGAATGGGCACGTAGATAGAATAGAGTATGATGAAGACACTCAAGCAAAGTTGGATTATCTAACCCATTGCATGCTAGCATTGGAACCACAAATCAAGCCATATGAGCAATGCCAGGAGTTAGTGAACCATCAAAGAGCAAGAACTCAGAAGAATTCAGACTGTATGCGGTCTAGATTAGAGGAGACTAGACTCATAGGTCTGACAGACTCTGTCTAGGACAGGAGGTGCCCTGGTGAAGAAGCTGAGGACTATTCCAAGCTCTGGAAGAAAAAGAAGAAGAAGGGAGAATCAAGCAAAAACCAGGAACATAACAACTAGAAGGTGGTGAAGTTCTTTCATAATTTCAAATTAAAAAAGGAAGATGTATGTCCGAAACATGATATGCCTCCAATTGCTCTTTGTTCTGCAATTTCTATGTTTTGAGTAATTAGCTTGAAAGTGATCTGCATAATTTTGTCATCCTTCATTTGCTTGAATTCTGTTTTGTCTCCTTGCTGTTTGAATAAAAGAGAGATATCTGATTTAGAAAACTGAATGTTCAATGTTGCAAAATTTAGGATGAAAGTTAGTGGTGGTAATTCTTTGATCCAATTGTTAGCTCATAAAATAAATGCTGCATAATGACATGTTCCTTGAAGACTGAACTAGCTTGCTGCTATAATCTTTCAATTAATAAAAGTCCCTTGAGAATGAATCAAAACAAAAAGAAAAAGAAAAAGAAGAGCCAAGAATTGGCAAAGAAACAAACAATAAGGATAGACACCAATAGCTTGGACCCTGGGACACATGCCTGTGGTGTTTTTGTACTAGGATATGCTTGGACAAGTAGGTTCTGAGGAGTATCTTGAAACTTGGCCACCTAGATCAACTGATTTGGGATTGCCAACTGAAAGTCCACAATAAAGAGCAACCTAGCTACAAAACACTTAGTTATCCAAAGAGATGCTGGGCATCAATGATCCTAGGAAGAAAAATGTGAGCCATGTGTCTGTGGTGAATAAATGTTTAGCAAAGTTAAGCCAAAAGGCTACTGCAACATTTGCCACCAAGCCTTCAATAAGTAATAAGCTCTCCAAGTAAAATAAAAAAGGAAAAGCTAGCAAGGGATTAAGCAAAAAGTAAAGCATTGTAGTAGCAACCTTAGTGAACCTTTGAGGAAACATATCTTATGTAACAACAAGTAATAAATGAGCTACCATTGTCTGCATAAAACCCCATGAACCAAGTTCAACTATCTGCTAAATAAGAACATACATACTTCTCTGTTTCATTTCATTTTCTCTTATGATTAGTGCTTGCTTGGGGACAAGCAAGTTTTAATTTTGGTGTTCTGATGACAAGTCATCATATGCTAGCTTTGCAAGCATTTTTCACTTGTTTCATTAGGTTTTATGCACTTTCTTGCATTGTAAGTAAGTAATTTGGAGTGGAGTTGCATGGTTTTATTGAATCAATCAACCATCCTTTAATTGACACTAAATCATGAGGTTTAAGATAAAATTAATTGATTTTTAAATGAATTTTTAAACCTTGAAAAATTGGTGATACTTTGATTGGTTGTTTTGATTACTTGTAGGTGAAGAAAAAAAGAAAACAAGAAAGCGTGGCTTAAGAAGCGTAGCCAAACAAGGAAAGCGTGGCACATCATGGAGCAAGAGCCATAGAGCTCTTACCAAGAGCTCAAGGCTCTCCACAAGAGCTTTATTCAAGGCCAAGAAAGCAAAGGAGCAAGGGCCTAAAGCTCTTGCCAAGAGCTTAGAGCTCTCTCAAGGAGCGCTACTTCAAGGGGCCAAGGCCAAGCAAGGGAAAGCTAGGCTCTCCCTGTGAACCGAGCGCTACTCAATAGCAAAGAAAGCAAGACAAAACTTCAAAGCTCAGCTCTTGCCAAGAGCTTTATCGGGAGCACTCCAAGAATAATTCCAAGAAAAAAGTTTGCAAATGGAGGCACCAAGGTTTGAACTCATGAGCAAGGGGAAGTAAGGGAGCGCTACTCTCCATGGAATTAAGCCAAACTTAGCTGAAATGCACCCCACAAGTTTGGAACCAAGGAGCTCCCACTCAAGGCATGCGCTAGCCTTGTTTTCCTTCACAAAAATTGGGCACCCAAATGCCTCACCAAGGACTCGAAGCTGGAACCTCCCATCCAAGCATTGAAGCTCAGCTCTTGCCAAGAACCGAGCGCTAGGGAGTGTGGCACGGCCAGGGAAGGCTTGGTGCGCAACACACAAGCAACACCAAAGCTCAGCTCTCCCCATGAACCGAGCTTGACCCTGGGAGCAACTCATGGGCTGAAAATTCAATTAAAAATCCAATTTAACTCAATTCTTCACCAAATTAAAAATTCCACTCCAAATTCTAAAATCCAAAAATAGGAGATGTATAAATAGAAGCTAGTTTGATTTTGAGAAGGACTTTCTGCCTTTATTTAGAATTTTTTTTACTTTTACTTTCTTTTGAATTTTTACTTTGGATCTCTGAGTTCTATTTTGGGGAATTGGGAAGGAGAATTGATCTCTCTTCTTCCTTGTTCTTGCTTCTGTACTTTTTACTCTCTGTTTTGGATCTTGGATGGAGAAATGAAGAAATTCTGTTTCAATCTCACCTTGAGATCTCTTTCTGTTTATTTTTCTGCATAATTCAAGGAATTGTGATTTGGGATTTGAATTCTCTTTCCTGCTTTCACCTTCTACTTCTTCTGTAATTATTTTCTACTTCTTTTGCAATTGTTCTTTGTTGGATCAAGGAAGGAATTGAGATCTAGACTTGTTTTCTAGTCTCTTGACTCCTGAGATCTTTACTCTCTTAGTGAGAGTCTGCAATTTAAGTTTGGTTCATTTGCTGTTTGCTTCTTCATGCAATTTTACTCTTTTCTGTTTAGATCTGATGCAATTTAATTCATCCTTTACATCTCTGATTTACTTTCTCTTGCTTAATTTCTGAAATCCCAGCTCCCAAATCCTTTTATGGTTCAAGTCATTTACATTTCTTGCACTTTAAGCTTCAGCTATTTACATTTCTTGCAATCTAAGTTTCTGTCATTTATATTACTTGCAATTTAAGATTTAGCTTCTTTATTTTCTTTGCTCTTTAATTTACTGTCAATCATCCCCCTCCCCTTATATTTCATGCAATTTAGCTTCTGTTGGATACAAATCACTCAAATCAACTCTTGTTCGCTTGACTAAATCAACCATCTGACTAAAATTGCTCAATCCTTCAATCCCTGTAGGATCGACCTCACTCATGTGAGCTATTATTACTTGATGCGACCCGGTACACTTACCGATGAGTTTTAGGTGTTGGAATTCCATTTCCAACCCATCAGCAATCATGATTGATTGAACCCCAATTCCTTGGTGATTCAATCTCTTAAATCTTGATAATCAGCCAATTCCTTGGTCTAATTGCTCATGAAGAGAGATAAGCTTAGTCCCTAATTTTACCACACATCCTCATAGATCCAAGTAGTGGGTAGATTTTACATCACCATATCCAATCCCAAAACCCAGAGCTACTCAATGTGAGAAGGGATTTTAAGTATGATTTTATGTTTCCTTTTCCAAGGTTCCCATGAAACCCAAATTGCATTCAATCTCTTTTCCAAGATAATTGAACACTAAGCATGAAGAACGAAATTCCTTCTAGCAAATCAAAGTGAGATGAAGAGAAGAACGAAATTCCTTCTAGCAAATCGAAGAGAGATGAAGAAAAGAAGAAATTCACTATCATTTAATCTATCAAGTGCAACAGAGCTCCCTCCCCCAATGAGAGTGAATTTAGCTTCTCATATCTTAGATAAAAGTACAAGAGATGGAAGAAGCTGAAGCAAGTGAAGTAAAAGTTTTGAGCCCCTTTTCAGTACTCTTCAAAGGGCATTTATACTACTCCTATCACTAAAAATGAAAAATTACAAAAAGACAAGAAAATTACGATTGAAAACTAAGGGAAATAACCATTCATCAAAGGCATGTGTGTGGCGTGTGCGTGGCGTGTGAATGGCGTGCCACGTTGATGAGCGGATAATTTATACGCTTTTTGGCATTATTTTTACATAGTTTTCAGTATAATTTAATTAGTTTTTAGTATATTTTTATTAGTTTTTAATTAAAATTCACATTTTTGGACTTTACTATGAGTTTATGTGTTTTTCTGTGATTTCAGGTATTTTCTGGCTGAAATTGAGGGACTTGAGCAAAAATCAGATTCAGAGGTTGAAGAAGGACTGCAGATGCTGTTGGATTCTGACCTCCCTGCACTCAAAGTGGATTTTCTGGAGCTACAGAACTCCAAATGGCGTGTCTCAATTGCGTTGAAAAGTAGACATCCAGGGCTTTTCAGAAATATATAATATTCCATACTTTGATTAAGGATAGACGACGCAAACTGGCGTTGAACGCCAGTTCCATGCTGCATTCTGGAGTCAAACGGCAGAAACAGGTTGCAAAGTGGAGTTAAACGCCAGAAACAGGTTACAAACTGGCGTTCAACTCCAAGAAAGACCTCTACACGTGTAAAACTCAATGCTCAGCCCAAACACACACCAAGTGGGCCCCGGAAGTGAATTTCCGCATCATTTACTCATTTCTGTAAACCCTAGTAACTAGTTTAGTATAAATAGGACTTTTTACTATCTTCGGATCAGATCTTTGATCAGTTTTATGTTATCTTAGACTTTCATGGGGGCTGGCCATTCGGCCATGCCTGGACCATCATCACTTATGTATTTTCAAACGGTAGAGTTTCTACACACCATAGATTAAGGTGTGGAGCTCTACTGTTCCTCATGAATTAATACAAAGTACTACTGTTTTTCTATTCAATTCAAGCTTATTCCTTCTCTAAGATATCCATTCGCACCCAAGAACATGATGAATGTGATGATTATGTGACGCTCATCATCATTCTCACCTATGAACGCGTGCCAGACAAATACTTCTGTTCTACATGCAAACAAGCTAGAATGAGTATCTCTTAGATATCTAATACAGAGGACCGAGTCCGAGATATTAGAATCTTCATGGTATAAGTTAGAACCCATGGATGGCCATTCCTGAGATCCGGAAAGTCTAAACCTTGTCTGTGGTATTCCGAGTAGGATCTGGGAAGGGATGGCTGTGACGAGCTTCAAACTCGCGAGTGCTGGGCGTAGTGACAGACGCAAAAGGATAGTAAATGCTATTCTAGTATGATCGAGAACTAACAGATGATTAGCCACGCAGTGACAGCGCATTGGACCATTTTCATAGAGAGGATGGGATGTATCCATTGACAATGGTGATGCCCTACATAAAGCTTGCCATGGAAAGGAGTAGGAATGGTTGGATGAAGACAGTAGGAAAGCAGAGGTTCAGAGGAACGAAAGCATCTCTATACGCTTATCTGAAACTCTCACCAATGAATTACATAAGTATCTTTATCCTATTTTAATTATCTTTTAGTACACTATAATCTCTTAATACATTTGAATTCGCCTGACTGAGATTTACAAGGTGACCATAGCTTGCTTCAAACCGACAATCTCCGTGGGATCGACCCTTACTCACGTAAGGTTTATTACTTGGACGACCCAGTGCACTTGCTGGTCAGTTGTGCGAAGTTGTGACAAAGAATTAAGATTATGAACGTGCGTATAAAGTTTTCAGCGCCGTTACCAATGAATGGAACCGTCACGATTTCTCCACACCAAGTTTTTGGCGCCGTTGCCGGGGATTGTTCGAGTTTAGACAACTGACGGTTCATCTTGTTGCTCAGATTAGGTAATTTTATTTTAATTTTAAGCTTTTTATTTCTTATTTTCGAAAAATACAAAAAAAAATTCTTCTTTTTCGTTTTTCCAAAATAATTTTCGAAAAATCCAAAAATAAATTAATAAAATCATAAAATCCAAAAATAATTTGATGTTTCTTGTTTGAGTCTAGAGTCAAGTTTTAAGTTTGGTGTCAATTGCATCTTTTTAATTTTCTAAGAAAATTATTTTCGAAAATTTCATGCATTGCATTCTTCATGATCTTCAAGTTGTTCTTGGCCAGTCTTCTTGTTTGATCTTCATATTTCCTTGTTTTGTGTATTTTCTTGTTTTTCATATGCATTCTTGAATTATTAATGCCTAAAGAATAAAAATTTTTAAGTTTGGTGTCTTGCATGTTTTCTTTTCTTGAAAACTTTTCAAAAATAAGTTCTTGGTGTTCATCTTGACATTCATAGTGTTCTTGGTGTTCATCTTGACATTCAAAGTATTCTTGCATGCATTGTGTGTTTTGATTCATAATTTTTATGTTATGTGTCATTTTTGTGTTTTTCTCTTTCATCATTAAAAATTCAAAAAAATCAAAAAATATCTTTCCTTTATTCTATCATAAAATTTCGAAAATTTGGGTTGACTTTTTCAAAAATTTTTCAAATTTAGTTATTTCTTATGAGTCAAATCAAATTTTCAATTTAAAAATCTTATCTTTTTCAAATCTTTTTCAAAAATCAAATCTTTTTCATTTTTCTTTCATAATTTTCAAAAATTTCAAAATGATTTTCAAAAATCTTTTTCTTATTTTGTTTCATAATTTCAAATCTTTACTAACAATTAATGTGATTGATTCAAAAAAATATTAAGTTTGTTACTTGCCTAGTAAGAAAGGTTCAATCTTTAAACTTTAGAATCATATCTTTTTAGTTTCTTGTTAGTCAAGTAATCAACTTTAATTTTCAAAATCAAATTCTTTTAAATTTCTTTTTCAAATATTTTTCAAATTAAGTTTCAATCACATCTTTTTCAAAATCAATTTCAAAATCTTTTCTAACTTCCTTTCTAACTTCTTACCTTTTTAAAATTGATTTTCAATTTTTTTTTATCAATCCTATCTTTTTGTTTCAATCATATCTTTTTCAAAACTACCTAACTAATTCTCTCTCTCTAATTTTCAAAAATCCCTTCCCCCTTTTTCAAATTTCTTTTTTTTATTAACTAATTATTTTAATTTTTAATTTAATTTGATTTCAATTTTAATTTTCAAAATTTAACTTTAAATTTTATTTTTAATTTAATTAATTTTCAAAATTCCCTTTCTCTCATCTCCTTCTAATTATTTATTTATTTACTAACACTTCTCTTCATCTAAAAATTCGAACCATCTCTTCCTCTTGGTGTTCGAATTTCTCTTCTTCTATTCTTCTATTCTTATACTCACATACAGAAATCTCTATACTGTGACATAGAGGATTCCATATTTTCTTTTGTGTTCTCCTCTTTTTCATATGAGCAGGAACAAGGATAAGAACATTCTTCTTGAAGCTGATCCTAAACCTGAAAGAACTCTGAAGAGGAAGCTAAGGGAAGCTAAAGCACAACTCTCTGGAGAAAATCTGACAGAAATTTTCAAAAAAGAAGAAAACATGGCCGAAAATAACAACAATGCAAGGAAGATGCTTGGTGACTTTACTGCACCTAATTCCAATTTACATGGAAGAAGCATCTCAATCCCTGTCATTGGAGAAAACAATTTTGAGCTGAAAACTCAATTAGTTTCTCTTATGCAACAGAATTGCAAGTTTCATGGACTTCTATCAGAAGATTCTTTTCAGTTCTTAACTGAATTCTTGCAGATCTGTGATGCTGTTAAGACCAATGGGGTTGATCCCGAGGTCTACAGGCTTATGCTTTTCCCGTTTGCTGTAAGAGACAGAGCTAGAGTATGGTTGGACTCTCAAGCTAAAGATAGCCTGAACTCTTGGGATAAGCTGGTCACGGCTTTCTTAGCCAAGTTCTTTCCTCCTAAAAAGCTTAGTAAGCTTAGAGTGGATGTCCAAACCTTCAGACAGAAAGAAGGTGAATCCCTCTATGAAGCTTGGGAGAGATACAAGGAACTGACCAAAAAGTGTCCTTCTGACATGCTTTCAGAATGGACCATCCTGGATATATTCTAGGATGGTCTGTCTGAGCTATCAAAGATGTCACTGGACCATTCTGCAGGTGGATCCATTCACCTAAAGAAAA
>NC_029789.2:93066175-93066897 GCF_000816755.2 Arachis ipaensis
ATGTACACTTCTGAAAGGAATCCTGTGAATAATGGGACGCCTATGAGGAAGGGAGTTCTTGAAATTGATACTCTGAATGCCATATTGGCTCAGAATAAAATATTGACTCAGCAAGTTAATATGATCTCTCAGAGTCTGAATGGATTGAAGGAATCATCCAATAGTACTAAAGAGGCATCTTCTGAAGAAGAAGCTTATGATCCTGAGAACCCTGCAATAGCAGAGGTGAATTACATGGGTGAACCCTATGGAAACACCTATAATCCCTCATGGAGGAATCATCCAAATTTCTCATGGAACGATCAACAAAAGCCTCAACAAGGCTTTAACAATGGTAGAAGAAACAGGTTTAGCAATAGCAAGCCTTTTCCATCATCCACTCAGCAAAAGACAGAGAGTTTTGAGCAGGATCCATCTAGCTTAGCAAACATAGTCTCTGATCTATCTAAGGCCACTCTAAGTTTCATGAATGAAACAAGATCCTCCATTAGAAATTTGGAGGCACAAGTGGGCCAGCTGAGTAAAAGAGTCACTGAAACTCCTCCTAGTACTCTTCCAAGCAATACAGAAGAGAATCCAAAAAGAGAGTGCAAGGCCATTGATTTAACCATCATGGCCGAACCTACAAGGGAGGGAGAAAACACGAATCCCAGTGAGGAAGACCTCCTGGGACGTCCAGTGATCAATAAGGAGTTTTCCTCTGAGGAACCAAAGGAATTTGA
>NC_029789.2:93068051-93069141 GCF_000816755.2 Arachis ipaensis
AAGGCCTTTACATCCCTGCTGATTTCATAATCCTAGACACTGGGAAGGATGAGGATGAATCAATCATCCTTGGAAGATCCTTCCTAGCCACAGCAAAAGCTGTGATTGATGTGGACAGAGGAGAGTTGATCCTTCAACTGAATGAGGACAACCTTGTGTTTAAGACTCAAGAATCTCCTTCTATAACCATGGAGAGGAAGCATGAAAAGCTTTTCTTACTGCAGAGTCAACCAAAGACCCCACAGTCAAACTCTAAGTTTGGTGTTGGGAGGTTCCAACAAAGCTCTGAACATCTGTGAGGCTCCATGAGAGCTCACTGTCAAGCTATTGACACTAAAGAAGTGCTTGTTGGGAGGCAACCCAATGTTATCTAATTATATTTATTTATTTTCTATTATTATTTTATGTTTTCTTTAGGTTGATAATTGGTGCACGAAATTGTGATCTCAGGCAACGGTGCCAAAACTCTGTACGCACGTCTTAATAAATCATTTTTCATTCACAACTTCGATACAACTAACCAGCAAGTGCACTGGGTCGTCCAAGTAATAAACCTTACGTGAGTAAGGGTCGATCCCACGAAGATTGTTGGTATGAAGCAAGCTATGGTCACCTTGTAAATCTCAGTCAGGCGGATATAAAATAGTTATGGAGTTTTCGAACATAAATAATAAATAGATAGAAAATAAGGATAGAAACACCTATGTATATCATTGGTGAGAATTTTAGATAAGTCTATAGAGATGCTTTCGTTCCTCTGAACCTTTGCTTTCCTGCTGTCTTCATCCAATCAGTCTTACTCCTTTCCATGGCTGGCTTTATGTAAGGACATCACCGTTGTCAATGGTTACTTTGTATCCTCTCTGGAAAATGGTCCGATGCACTGTCACTGCATGGCTAATTGTCTGGAGGCATCACCCTTGTCAATGGCTGCATCCCATCCTCTTGTGAAAATGGTCCAAATGCTCTGTCACAGCACGGCTAATCATCTGAGGTTCTCGATCATACTGGAGTAGGATTCAACCTCCTTTTGCGTCTATCACTACGCCCAGCACTCGCGAGTTTGAAGTTCGTCACAGTCATTCAATCC
>NC_029789.2:93069322-93075038 GCF_000816755.2 Arachis ipaensis
ACTAGTTACTAGGGTTTACAGAAGTAAGTAATTGATGCATAAATCCACTTCCGGGGCCCACTTGGTGTGTGCTTGTGCTGATCTTGAATGTTACACGTGTAGAGGTCAATCTTGGAGTTGAACGTCAGTTTGTAATGTATTTCTGGCATTCAACTCTGGCTTGTGACGTGTTTCTGGCGTTTAACTCCAGACAGCAGCGTAGAACTGGCATTCAACGCCCTTTTACGTCGTCTAAACTCGGCCAAAGTATGGACTATTATATATTTCTGGAAAGCCCTGGATGTCTACTTTCCAACGCAATTGGAAGCGCGCCATTTTGAGTTCGGTAGCTTCAGAAAATCTACTTTGAGTGCAGGGAGGTCAGAATCCAACAGCATCAGCTGTCCTTCTTCAACCTCTGAATCTGATTTTTGCTCAAGTCCCTCAATTTTAGCCAGAAAGTACCTGAAATATAACTGGGTGAACCTTTTCAGATTGTGACTCAGTTTTGCTAAAGTCCCCAATTAGAGGTGTCTAGGGTTCTTAAGCACACTCTTCTTTTGCTTTGGACCTTGACTTTAACCGCTCAGTCTCAAGTTTTCACTTGACACCTTCACGCCACAAGCACATGGTTAGGGACAGCTTGGTTTAGCCTTTTAGGCCAGGATTTTATTCCTTTAGGCCCTCCTATCCACTGATGCTCAAAGCCTTGGGATCCTTTTTATTTACCCTTGCCTTTTGGTTTTAAGGGCTATTGGCTTTTTGCTCTTGCCTCTTGGTTTTAAGAGCTTTTGGCTTTTTCTGCTTTCTTTTTCTCTTCTCTCTTTTTTTTCGCTATTTTTTTATTATTTTTTTTCTGCAAGCTTTGTTCTTTGCTGCTTTTTCTTGCTTCAAGAATCATTTTTATGATTTTTCAGATTATCAAATAACATGTCTCCTTGTCATCATTCTTTCAAGAGCCAACATATTTAACATTCTAAAACAACAACTTCAAAAGACATATGCACTGTTCAAGCATTCATTCAGAAAACAAAAAGTATTGTCACCACATCAATATAATTAAACTAAGTTCAAGGATAAATTCGAAACTCATGTACTTCTTGTTCTTTTGAATTAAAACATTTTTCATTTAAGAGAGGTGATGGATTCATAGGACATTCATAACATTAAGACAAAGTTACTAAATAATAATGATCATGTAATAAGACACAAACATGGATAAGCACTTAACATAAAGAAAACGAAAAACAGAGAATTTAAGAACAAGGAATGAATCCACCTTAGTGATGGTGGCGTTTCCTTCTTGAGGAACCAATGATGTCCTTGAGCTCTTCTATGTCTCTTACTTGTCTTTGTTGCTCCTCCCTCATTGCTTTTTGATCTTCTCTAATTTCATGAAGGATGATGGAGTGCTCTTGATGTTCCACCCTTAATTGTCCCATGTTGGAACTTAATTCTCCTAGGGAGGTGTTGATTTGCTCCCAAAAGTTTTGTGGAGGAAGTTGCATCCCTTGAGGTATCTCAGGGATTTCTTGATGGTGAGCTTCTTCATGTGCCTGTTGAGATCCATGAATGTGCTCTCTTGTTTGCTCCATCCTTTTCTTAGTGATGGGCTTGTGAGATGAATCTTTCCATCTCTCATGGCTCAAAGGTGGAAGCAATTGTCTTCTCTTTCCTCTTTCTTGAGGTTTCTCTGGCCTTATGTGCCATTAATGGTTATGGAAAAACAAAAAGCTATGCTTTTACCACACCAAACACAGAATGTTTCTCGCCCTCGAGCAAAAGAAGAAAGAATAGAAGAAGAAGAAGAAGAAGAAGATATGGAGGAGATGGAGGGATGTGTGTATTCGGCCATATGGGTGGGATTGGGTGGGAAAGAGATGTTGAATTTTAAAGGTAGGTGGGTGTATGGATGTGAGTGGTAAATGGAGAACAGAAGGGATGACCATGAATGGAGAGAGAGAGGGTGAGGTAGGTGGGGATCATGTAAGGTCCACAGATCCTGAGGTGTCAAGGATTTACAACCTTGCACCAAATTAGGCATGCAAGATGCCCTTGCACACAACTCTGGGCGTTCAGCGCCAGATTGGTGCTTGTTCTGGGCGTTGAATGCCCATTTGTTGCCCATTTCTGGCGTTGAACGCCAGAACCATGCTTGTTCTGGTCGTTCAGTGCCAGCTCTTCTCCAGGGTGCAATTCTGGCGTTCAAACGCCCAGATGCTGCCCATTTTGGGAGTTCAGCGCCAGAACCATGCTCTGTTCTGGCGTTGAACGCCAGCCAGATGCTTCTTCCTGGCGTTTAAAGGCCAGTGAGATCCTCCTCCAGGGTGTGATTTTTCTTCTGCTTTTTTTTATTCCGTTTTCAATTTTTATATTTATTTTGTGACTCCACATGATCATGAACCTGATAAAACATGAAAGAACAGGAAAAATAAAATTAGATAAATAAAAATTGGGTTGCCTCCCATCAAGCGCTTCTTTAATGTCAATAGCTTGACAGTGGGCTCTCATGGAGCCTCACAGATGTTCAGAGCATTGTTGAGACTTCCCAACACCAAACTTAGAGTTTGGATATGGGAGTTCAACACCAAACTTAGAGCTTAACTGTGGGGGCTCTGGTTGACTCTGTTTTGAGAGAAGCTTTTTATGCTTCCTCTCCATATTTACAGAAGGATGACCTCGAGTGTTAAACACAAGGGAGTCCTCATTCAATTGAAGGACTAGTTCACCTCTGTCAACATCAATCACAGCTCTTGCTGTGGCTAGCAAGGGCCTTCCAAGGATGATGGATTCATCCTCATCCTTCCCAGTATCTAGGACTATGAAATCAGTAGGGATGTAAAGGCCTTCAACCTTTACTAACACGTCCTCTACTTGTCTATAAGCCTATTTTCTTGAATTGTCTTCCATCTCTAATGAGATTTTAGTAGCTTGCACCCCAAAGATTCCCAGTTTCTCTATTACAGAGAGGGGCATGAGGTTTATCCTTGAACCAAGGTCACACAAAGCCTTTTCAAAGATCATGTTGCCTTTGGTACAAGGTATTACAAACTTTCCAGGATCCTGTTTCTTCTGAGGCAATGTCAGTTGATCCAGATCACTCAGTTCATTGGTGAACAGGGGAGGTTTATCTCCCCAAGTCTCAATACCAAATAATTTAGCATTCAGCTTCATGATTGCACCAAGGTACTTGGTAACTAGCTCCTCAGTAACATCCTCATTCTCTTCAGAAGAGGAATACTCATCAGAGCTCATGAATGGCATAAGGAGGTTTAATGGAATCTCTATGGTCTCTAGATGAGCCTCAGATTCCTTTGGTTCCTCAGAGGGAAACTCCTTATTGATCACTGGACGTCCCAAGAGGTCTTCCTCCTTGGGATTCACGTCCTCCTCCTCTTTTGTGGTTTCGGCCATGATGGTCATTTCAATGGCCTTGCACTCTCCTTTTGGATTTTCTTCTGTATTGCTTGGGAGAGTACTAGGAGGGATTTCAGTGATCCTTTTACTCAGCTGGCCCACTTGTTCCTCCAAATTTCTAATGGAGGACCTTGTTTCATTCATGAAACTTATAGTGGCCTTAGATAGATCAGAGACTAAGTTTGCTAAATTAGAGGTATTTTGTTCAGAGTTCTCTGTCTGTTGCTGAGTGGATGATGGAAAAGGTTTACTATTGTTAAACCTATATCTTCCACCATTATTAAAGCCTAGTTGAGGCCTTTGTTGATCCTTCCATGAGAGATTTGGGTGGTTTCTCCATGAGGGGTTATAGGTGTTTCCAGAAGGTTCACCCATGTAATTCACCTCTGCTATTGCAGGGTTTTCAAGATCATAAGCTTCTTCTTCAGAAGATACCTCCTGAGTACTGTTGGATGCAGCTTGCATTCCATTCAGACTCTGAGAAATCATATTGACTTGCTGAGTCAATATTTTATTCTGAGCCAATATGGTATTCAGAGTATCAATTTCAAGAACTCCTNGAACACCAAGAACACTTTGAATATCAAGATGAACATCAAGAACTTATTTTTGAAAAATTTTTAATGCAAAGAAAACATGCAAGACACCAAACTTAAAAATTTTTCATGTTCAGACACTATGGATGCAAGAATGCATGTGAAAAACCAGAAAAGACACAAAACAAGAAAACATCAAGATCAAACAAGAAGACTTACCAAGAACAACTTGAAGATCATGAAGAACACCATGAATGCATGAATTTTTTCGAAAAATGCAAGATGAAAATGCAATTGACACCAAACTTTCAACTTGACTCAAGACTCAAACAAGAAACATAAAATATTTTTGATTTTTATGATTTTATTAAATTTTTTTGGATTTTTCGAAAATTAATGTGAAAAAGAAAAATAAGGATTACAAAATTTTTAATATGAATTCCAGGAATCTTGTGCTCTTTAGTCTAAAGCTCCAATCTGAGGGTTAGGCATGGCTTAATAGCCAGCCAAGCTTTAGTATGCTATTACATGCATTGAAGTGATTAGTTGAATCCTCAGTCCAAAGGAATTTGGACATGGCTTCACAGCCAGCCAGGATTCAACAAATTATCATGAAACACTAGAATTCATTCTTAAAAATTCTTAAGAAAAATATATTTTTTTGAAAACATTTTTTTTTCGAAAACAGATGAGAAATTTTTGAAAGATTTTTGAAAATTTTTTGAAAAGAAAACAAAAAGAAAATTACCTAATCTGAGCAACAAGATGAACTGTCAGTTGTCCAAACTCGAACAATCCCCGGCAACGGTGCCAAAAACTTGGTGCACGAAATTGTGATCTCAGGCAATGGCGCCAAAAACTCTGTACGCACGTCTTAATAAATCGTTTTTCATTCACAACTTCGATACAACTAACCAGCAAGTGCACTGGGTCGTCCAAGTAATAAACCTTACATGAGTAAGGGTCGATCCCACGGAGATTGTTGGTATGAAGCAAGCTATGGTCACCTTGTAAATCTCAGTCAGGCGGATATAAAATAGTTATGGAGTTTTCGAACATAAATAATAAATAGATAGAAAATAAGGATAGAAACACTTATGTATATCATTGGTGAGAATTTCAGATAAGTGTATAGAGATGCTTTCGTTCCTCTGAACTTTTGCTTTCCTGCTGTCTTCATCCAATCAGTCTTACTCCTTTCCATGGCTGGCTTTATGTAAGGACATCACCGTTGTCAATGGTTACTTTGTATCCTCTCTGGAAAATGGTCCGATGTGCTGTCACTGCATGGCTAATCGTCTGGAGGCATCACCCTTGTGAATGGCTGCATCCCATCCTCTTGTGAAAATGGTCCAAAGGCTCTGTCACAGCACGACTAATCATCTGAGGTTCTCGATCATACTGGAATAGGATTCACTCTCCTTTTGCGTCTGTCACTACGCCCAGCACTCGCGAGTTTGAAGTTCGTCACAGTCATTCAATCCCAAAGTCCTACTCGGAATACCACAGACAAGGTTTAGACTTTCCGGACTCTCATGAATGCCGCCATCAATCTAGCTTATACCACGAAGATTCTGATTAAGAGATCCAAGAGATACTCATTCAATCTAAGGTGGAACGGAAGTAGTTGTTAGGCACACGTTCGTGGGGGAATGATGATGATTATCACGTTCATCACATTCAGGTTGAAATGCGAATGAATATCTTAGAAGCAGAATAAGTTGAATTGAATAGAAAAACAGTAGTACTTTGCATTAATCTTTGAGGAACAACAGAGCTCCACA
>NC_029789.2:93076037-93080876 GCF_000816755.2 Arachis ipaensis
CATCACCGTTGTCAATGGCTACTTTTGATCCTCTCTGGAAAATGGTCCGATGCGCTGTCACTGCATGGCTAATTGTCTGGAGGCATCACCCTTGTCAATGGCTGCATCCCATCCTCTTGTGAAAATGGTCCGATGCTCTGTCACAGCACGGCTAATCGTCTGAGGTTCTCGATCATACTGGAATAGGATTCACTCTCCTTTTGCGTCTGTCACTACGCCCAGCACTCGCGAGTTTGAAGTTCGTCACAGTCATTCAATCCCAAAGTCCTACTCGGAATACCACAGACAAGGTTTAGACTTTCCGGACTCTCAGGAATGCCGCCATCAATCTAACTTATACCACTAAGATTCTGATTAAGAGATCCAAGAGATACTCATTCAATCTAAGGTGGAACGGAAGTAGTTGTTAGGCACACGTTCGTGGGGGAATGATGATGATTATCACGTTCATCACATTCAGGTTGAAATGCGAATGAATATCTTAGAAGCAGAATAAGTTGAATTGAATAGAAAAACAGTAGTACTTTGCATTAATATTTGAGGAACAGCAGAGCTCCACGCCTTAATCTATGGAGTGCAGAAACTCTACCGTATGAAAATACATAAGTGAATACAGGGTAAGCATGGCCGAGTGGCCAGCCTCCCATGGAGGTCTATAGATCAAAATATGATCATAAGAGATCTAATACAATAGTAAAAAGTCCTATTTATACTAAACTAGTTACTAGGGTTTACAGAAGTAAGTAATTGATGCATAAATCCACTTCCGTGGCCCACGTGGTGTGTGCTTGGGCTGAGCTTGAATGTTACACGTGTAGAGGTCAATCTTGGAGTTGAACGCCAGTTTGTAACGTATTTCTGGCGTTCAACTTTGGCTTGTGACGTGTTTCTGGCGTTTAACTCCAGACAGCAGCGTAGAACTGGCGTTCAATGCCCTTTTACGTCATCTAAACTCAGTCAAAGTATAGACGATTATATATTGCTGGAAAGCCCTGGATGTCTACTTTCCAACGAAATTAGAAGTGCGCCATTTGGAGTTCTGTAGCTCCAGAAAATCCACTTTGAGTGCAGGGAGGTCAGAATCCAACAGCATCAGCAGTCCTTCTTCAACCTCTGAATCTGATTTTTGCTGAAGTCCCTCAATTTCAGCCAAAAAATACCTGAAATCACAGAAAAACACACAAACTCATAGTAAAGTCAAGAAATGTGAATTTAACATAAAAACTAATGAAAATATCCCTAAAAGTAACTAGATTCTACTAAAAACATACTAAAAACAATGCCAAAAAGCGTATAAATTATCCGCTCATCAATAATCATGTGAAGTCCCAAAAACTAAAAAAAAAAAAATCAAAAATAGAGTGAAAATAGAATGAAAAATAGCACACCCTGGAGGAGAACAGTCTGGCATTTAAACGCCAGAAACAAGCATCTGTCTGGCGTTTAACGCCAGAAACAGGCACTAAGCTGGCGTTTAACGCCAGAAACAAGCATCTACCTGGCGTTAAATGCCAGATCAGAGCATGGAAGTGGCGTTTAACGCCAGAAACAGGCAGCAGTCTGGCGTTAAACGCCAGGATTGCACAGCAAGGGCGTTTTACACGCCTAATTGGAGCAGGGATGTTAAGTCCTTGGCCCCACTGGATCTGTGGATCCCACAGGATCCCTACCACTTCTTCTCTCATCTTCACACCTTTTCATAACATTCTTCCTCAATTAACCTCCACCAATCACCTCCATTACTCCTCCAAAACCATCATACAACCCACCTACACCCACCCACTTAAATTCAAACCATCACTCCTTCCTTTTCACACATCATAACCACTTAAACCCCCTTGACTGAACCATTCACACACCTCCATCTCCTCCATTTTCTTCTTCTTCTACTCACTTCTTTCTTCTTTTGCTCGGGGACGAGCAAACCTTCTAAGTTTGGTGTGGTAAAAGCATTGCTTTTTGTTTTTCCATAACCATCTAGGGCACCTAAGGCCAGAGACATCCTCATTGAAGAGGATAAGTCAATCACTAAGAAAAAGATAGAGCAAATAAGAGATCATGGACCTCAACATGAGCATGAGGAGATTCCTCACCATGAAATCCCTGAGATGCCTCAGGGGATGCACTTTCCTCCACATAATTATTGGGAACAAATCAACACTTCCCTAGGAGAATTAAGTTCCAATATGGGATAATTAAGGATGGAGCACCAAGAGCATTCCATCATCCTCCATGAAATTAGAGAAGATCAAAGAGCCATGAGGGAGGAGCAACAAAGGCAAGGAAGAGACATAGAGGAGCTCAAGAGCACCATTGGTTCTTTAAGAAGAGGAAGACGCCACCCTCACTAAGGTGGACTCATTCCTTAATCTCATTGCCTATTTATTTTCTGTTTTTCGATTTTTTAGCTTTATGTTTATTTATATTTGTGTCTTATTACATGATCATTAGTGTCTAAGTGTCTATGCCTTAAAGTTATGAATATGAATCCATCACCTCTCTTGAATGAAAAATGTTTTAATTACAAAAGAACAAGAAGTACATGGTTTCGAATTAATCCTTGAAACTACTTTAATTATTTTGATGTGGTGACAATACTTTTTGTTTTCTGAATGAATGCTTGAATAGTGCATATGTCTTTTGATATTGTGGTTTATGAATGTTAAATATGTTGGCTCTTGAAAGAATGATGAAAAGGAGAAATGTTATTTGATAATCTGAAAAATCATAAAAATGATTCTTGAAGCAAGAAAAAGCAGTGAATACAAAAGCTTACAGAAAAAAAAGAAAGAGAAAAAAAATAGCGAAAAAGAAAAAAAGGGGAAAGAAAAAGAAAAAGCAAGCAGAAAAAGCCAAAAGCTCTTAAAACCAAAAGGCAAGAGCAAAAAGCCAATAGCCCTTAAAACCAAGAGGCAAGGGTAATAAAAAGGATCCAAGGCTTTGAGCATCAGTGGATAGGAGGGCCTAAAGGAATAAAATCCTGGCCTAAGCGGCTAAACCAAGCTGTCCCTAACCATGTGCTTGTGGCGTGAAGGTGTCAAGTGAAAACTTGAGACTGAGCGGTTAAAGTCAAGGTCCAAAGCAAAAAGAAGAGTGTGCTTAAGAACCCTGGACACCTCTAATTGGGGACTTTAGCAAAGCTGAGTCACAATCTGAAAAGGTTCACCCAGTTATGTGTCTGTGGCATTTATGTATCCGGTGGTAATACTGGAAAACAAAGTGCTTAGGGCCATGGCCAAGACTCATAAAGTAGTTGTGTTCAAGAATCAACATACTGAACTAGGAGAATCAATAACACTAACTGAATTCTAAGTTCCTATAGATGCCAATCATTCTGAACCTCAATGGATAAAGCGAGATGCCAAAACTATTCAAAAGGCAAAAAGCTACAAGTCCCGCTCATTTGATTGGAGCTAAGTTTCATTGATATTTTGGAATTTATAGTATATTATCTTCTTTTTATCCTATTTGATTTTCAGTTACTTGGGGACAAGCAACAATTTAAGTTTGGTGTTGTGATGAGCGGAAAATTTATACGCTTTTTGGCATTGTTTTTACATAGTTTTCAGTATAATTTAATTAGTTTTTAGTATATCTTTATTATTTTTAATTAAAATTCACATTTTTGGACTTTACTATGAGTTTGTGTGTTTTTCTGTGATTTCAGGTATTTTCTGGCTGAAATTGAGGGACTTGAGCAAAAATCAGATTCAGAGGTTGAAGAAGGACTGCAGATGCTGTTGGATTCTGATCTCTCTGCACTCAAAGTGGATTTTCTGGAGCTACAGAACTCCAAATGGCGCGCTCTCAATTGCGTTGAAACGTAGACATCCAGGGCTTTTCAGCAATACATAATAGTCCATACTTTGATTAAACATAGATGACATAAACTGGCATTGAACGCCGGTTCCATGCTGCATTCTGGAGTCAAACGCCAGAAACAGGTTGCACAATGGAGTTAAACTCCAGAAACAGGTTACAAACTGGCGTTCAACTCCAAGAAAGACCTCTACACGTGTAAAGCTCAATGCTCAGCCCAAGCACACACCAAGTGGGCCCCAGAAGTGGATTTCTGCATCATTTACTCATTTTTGTAAACCCTAGTAACTAGTTTAGTATAAATAGGACTTTTTACTATCTTCGGACCAGATCTTTGATCAGTTTTATGCTATCTTAGACTTTCATGGGGGCTGGCCATTCGGCCATGCCTGGACCATCATCACTTATGTATTTTCAAACGGTAGAGTTTCTACACACCATAGATTAAGGTGTGGAGCTCTGCTGTTCCTCGTGAATTAATACAAAGTACTACTGTTTTTCTATTCAATTCAAGCTTATTCCTTCTCTAAGATATCCATTCGCACCCAAGAACATGATGAATGTGAAGATTATGTGACGCTCATCATCATTCTCACCTATGAACGCGTTTCTGACAAACACTTCAGTTCTACATGCAAACAAGCTAGAATGAGTATCTCTTAGATATCTAATACAGAAGACCGAGTCCGAGATATTAGAATCTTCATGGTATAAGTTAGAACCCATGGATGGCCATTCCTGAGATCCAGAAAGTCTGAACCTTGTCTGTGGTATTTCGAGTAGGATCTGGGAAGGGATGGCTGTGACGAGCTTCAAACTCGCGAGTGCTGGGCGTAGTGACAGACGCAAAAGGATAGTAAATTCTATTCCAGTATGATCGAAAATTGACAGATGATTAGCCATGCAGTGACAATGCATTGGACCATTTTCATAGAGAGGATGGGATGTAGCCATTGACAACGGTGATGCCCTACATAAAGCTTGCCATGGAAAGGAGTAGGAATGGTTGGATGAAGACAG
>NC_029789.2:93082012-93092249 GCF_000816755.2 Arachis ipaensis
TAGCCATTGACAACGGTGATGCCCTACATAAAGCTTGCCATGGAAAGGAGTAGGAATGGTTGGATGAAGACAGTAGGAAAGCAGAGGTTCAGAGGAACGAAAGCATCTCTATATGCTTATCTGAAACTCTCACCAATGAATTACATAAGTATCTCTATCCTATTTTAATTATCTTTTAGTACACTATAATCTCTTAATACATTTGAATCCACCTGACTGAGATTTACAAGGTGACCATAGCTTGCTTCAAGCCGACAATCTCCGTGGGATCGACCCTTACTCACGTAAGGTTTATTACTTGGACGACCCAGTGCACTTGCTGGTCAGTTGTGCGAAGTTGTGACAAAGAATTAAGATTATGAATGTGCGTATAAAGTTTTCAGCGCCGTTACCATGGAATGGAACCGTCACGATTTCTGCACACCACACGTCCAGCGCTCAAGTGGCATGCCCATCTCTCAAGTGGCACGCCCCCTTAGTGAAGTTGGCTTGGCGTGCCATACCCATCTCTCAAGTGGCATGCCCCATGGTGCAGTCTTCCATCTCCTTCTCTGGCACTTTGAACTGGTGTGCCACGCCCAAACCTGGCGTGCTACGCCCTCATCAAAGTCTTCATTCTTCTTCTCTAGAAGGTTGAACTGGCATGCTACGCCAAGACCTGGCATGTCGCACCCTCGTTAGAGCCTTCAATCTCTTCTCTAGAAGGTCGGCTTGGCGTGCCACGCCCATGTCTGCCGTGCCATGCCCATGTTGGTGCATAAACATTCCCTTCTAGTTCAGTGAGCTGGTGTGCCGCGCCCATGTTGTGAGCAAGGTTGGCATGTGGTGCACGAAATTGTGATTCATACTTTTCACAACTCCGCACAACTAACCAGCAAGTGCACTGGGTCGTCCAAGTAATACCGTACGTGAGTAAGGGTCGATCCCACGGAGATTGTCAGCTTGAAGCAAGCTATGGTCATCTTGTAAATCTCACTCAGGCGGATTCAAATGGTTATGAGGTTTTGATAATTAAAAGATAAATAAAACATAAAATAAAATAAAGTTATTTATGTAATTCATTGGTGGAAATTTTAGATAAGCGTTTGGAGATTCTTTGTTGCTTTTGAACATCTGCTTTCCTATTGTCTTCTTCCAATCATGCGTGCTCCCTTCCATGGCAAGCTGTATGATCCTCTCGGATGAAAAACACCAGGTACGATCTCTGCACGGCTAATCAACTGTCGGATTTCTCGTCTCGGATGAAAAATACCAAGTACAGCTACATCATGGCTAATCATCTGTCGGTTCCTGCTAGCATCGGAATAGGACCCTTGTCCTTTTGCACACATTCACTGCGCCCAGCATTCGCAAGTTTGAAGCTCGTCACAGTCATCCCTTCCTAGATCCTACTCGGAATACCACAAACAAGGTTTAGACTTTCCGGATCTCAGGAATGGCTTCCAATTGGTTCTAGCCTATACCACGAAGATCCTAATCTCAGGGACTCGGTCTGTGTATTAGAAACCCAAGAGATACGCACTCAAGCTGTCGCCCAATGACTACGTTGAGCTCAGATAGAACGGGAGTGGTTTCAGGCACGCGTTCATAGGTTTGAGAATAATGATGAGTGTCATGGATCATCATATTCTCTATATTGAAGTACAAGTGAGTATCTTAGAATAGAATCAAGTGTGATTGAATAGAAAATAGTAGTAATTGCATTAATTCATGAAGAACAGCAGAGCTCCACACCATAATCTATGGGGTGTAGAAACTCCACCGTAGAAAATACATAAGTGAAAAGAGGTCTAGGCATGGCCGTGTGGCCAACCTCAAATGTCTAAGGACTAAACGTCCAGGGATGATAAAAGATGATAAAGTCTGATAAAGTCTCCGAATACAATAGTAAAAAGTGCTATTTATACTAAACTAGTAACTTAGGTTTACAGAAAATAAGTAACTAAGTGCAAATAGTGCAAAAATCCACTTCCGGGGCCTACTTGGTGTGTGCTTGTACTGAGCATTGAGCTTTACACGTGCATAGGCTGTTCATGGAGTTAAACGCCAGCTTGGGTGCCAGTTTGGGCGTTTAACTCCAGTTCTGGTGCCAGTTCTGGCGTTTTACTCCAGAAAAAGGGTCTTTGGCGGGCGTTTGAACGCCAGTTTGGGTCATCAAATCTCGGGCAAAGTATAGACTATTATATATTGCTGAAAATCCCAATATGTCTACTTTCCAACGCAATTGAGAACGTGCCAATTGGGCTTTTGTAGCTCTCAAAAATCTACTTTGAGTGCAGGAAATTACAGCATCTGCATCTGCAGTGCTTTTTCAGCCTCTGAATCAGATTTTTGCTCAGGTCCCTCAATTTCAGCTAGAAAATATCTAAAATTACAGAAAAATACACAAATTCATAGTAAAGTCTAGAAATGTAATTTTTCCGTAAAAACTAATAAAAATATAGTAAAAAGTAACTAAAACATACTAAAAACTATGTAAAAACAATGCCAAAAAGGGTATAAATTATCCGCTCATCACAACACCAAACGTAAGTTGTTGCTTCTCCCCTAATGACTGCGCATCATGTACCCTTTTTCTTATCTAAAAGAACCATAAAAAAGAGCATAATCTCATTTATCAATACAATTTCATGAACCAAATGATATATATTATGGTACATTGCTTTGAAATAGGTTGTGCTGAATTTCAGGTGATAAAAGCAAGAAAAGGGGAAGGAAAACAACAAATAAGAATGGGCGTGTGAAGCTGGGCGTGCCACTTGAAGTTCTGGGCATGGCACGCCAAGCTTTTGAACTAACTTTCAACAATGGGCGTGCCACTTGAAGCTATGGGTGTGGCACGCCAAGCCAACATTCCAGCAAAGAAGGTTGAAGAATTTTACATGGGCATGCCACTTGGTGCTATGGGTGTGGCACGCCAAGTTTGTGAAGCCAAGATGTCAAAGAGGGCATGCCACTTGGTGTTTTGGGCGTGGCATGCCAGGCTTAAGTTCCAGAGGAGTGATTTTGAGCCCCACTATGGGTGTGGCACGCCAAGCATTGGGCGTGGCACGCGGGGGCATATGCCAGCCTGACCTCCTCTCATTCAAATGAAGATATCTTGAGCTACATAACTCCAAATGAGATGATTCTAGTGCCATTAAAAATTAGACATCCAGGGATTTCCAACCATATATAACACTTTATAATTAACACTGGAATGGAGGAAGATATTGACCCCGAAAACACATGGAGAAACACACGTCACTGCAGAGTTACCAGCCTGACCTCTTCATCTTCAAAGGAACATAACTTGAGTTGTAGAGGTCCAAATGATGTGATCTTTGTGGCGTTGGAAAGATGAAATCAAGAGCTTTCCAAAGATATATAACATATGGGGCGTGGCATGCCAGAAATGGGCGTGGCACGCTGGGCTACCTGACAAACTGACCTATCCACCTTCAAATGGGAATAACTTGAGCTACAGAGGTCCAAATGCGTTGATTCTAAAGGCGTTGGAAAGCTAACATCCATGGATTTCCAACAATATATAATACTTCATGGTGGACATTCAATTCAGTGTTGCAAAGTGGATCATACTCCAAAGGGCAAAATCAAGTGGGAGTGGCACTTGGAACCACACGCCAACTTCTCCCTGCAGCCCCCAACCTTCAATCAAGCCCATTCCAACTCTCATTCAAGCCACACTTATCAACCAATCAAGGCCACAAGAAGCATCTAGAATAGTTTATTTTCATTTTATTGTAATTTGCTTTTAATTTCATTTAAGTTTGTAATTTAGGAGAGCCTATATAAAGGCCTTAGTTTCATAGAATTAGGCATGGCTGGATTGGGGGAAGTCTTCGGACCCTCTCTATTCACCATCAATTTCTTCTATTTTCTTTCTTACTTTGTAAATAATTTAGTTATGAATTACTAACTCTTTCCATTGGGAAAGAGAGCTTTATTATTTTTCAATGGATTGATTGTTTGTATTCTTCTTCTTCTCTTCATCTCTCTTTGATTTACTAGAAAGAATTTTTTTCTTCATGATAGCATTCAATTATCTTGGAAAAGAGATTAAATGTAATTGGGTTTTATGGGAACCTTGGAAGAGGAAACATAAAACCATGCTTGAAATTCTTTCTCACACTTGAATAAGATTTGGGTTTTGGTGTTTGGATATGGTGATATATAATCCTCCCTCTACTTGGACCTAGGAAAGTGTGTGGTATAATCAGGGAACAAGCTTGATCTCTTCTCATGAGCAATTAGACCAAGGAATTAGCTATTGATCGAGATTTGAGAGATTGAGTCACCAAGGGATTGGGGCTCAATCAATCATGATTGCCAAGAGTTCAATGAGTTGCATGATTGAAGATGAGATGAAATCAATTAATCCGGAGAATGCAATATCTCTTGATCCCAATGTTTATTTTATCTTTCTTTCTTTTATTTACTTTATAGTTATTTATTTTTCTGCACTTTACATTTCCAGCACTTTACTTTCTTGTACTTTATTTTCTTTGCTATTTACTTTCTTGCACTTTATTGCTTTCCTTTACTTTCATCTCATTTACATTTCCTTGTTGCTTATCACTTCAAATCTGAATAGTTTAACTAGGATAATCAAACAACTATTGTTTGCCTTAATCCGTTAATCCCTATGGGATTCGACCCCAGTCCTAGTGGGTTATTACTTGACGATATTTGGTGCGCTTGCCAAAGAACGGATTCATCACATCATTTTTGAATGGGGTGTGAATTCCGGTCATCATCCCCAAGCAACTAAAAACAAAATAGGATAAAAAGAAGAGAAAATACAATAAATCTAAAAAATATCAATGAAGATTAGTTTCAATTAGATGAGCGAGACTAGTAGCTTTTTGCTTCTGAACAGTTTTGGCATCTCACTTTATCCTTTGAAGTTCAGAATGATTGGCATCCATAGGAACCAAGAATTCAGATAGTGTTATTGATTCTCTTAGTTCAGTATGTTGATTCTTGAACACAACTACTTTATGAGTCTTGGCCGTGACCCTAAGCATTTTGTTTTCCAGTATTACCACCGGATACATAAATGCCACAGACACATAACTGGGTGAACCTTTCCAGATTATGACTTAGCTTTGCTAGAGTCCCCAGTTAGAGGTGCCCAGAGCTCTTAAGCACACTCTTTTTGCTTTGGACCACGACTTTAACCACTCAGTCTCAAGCTTTTCACTTAACACCTTCACGCCACAAGCACATGGTTAAGCACAGCTTGGTTTAGCCGCTTAGGCCAGGATTTTATTTCTTTGGGCCCTCCTATCCATTAATGCACAAAGCCTTGGATCCTTTTTACCCTTGCCTTTTAGTTTAAAGGGCTACTGGCTTTTTCTACTTGCTTTTTCTTTTTCTTTCTCTTTATTTTTCTTTATTTTTTTCGCATTTTTTTCCGCAAGCTTTATTTTTCACTGCTTTTTCTTGCTTCAAGAATCAATTTTATGATTTTTCAGATTATCAATAACATTTCTCTTTTTTCATTATTCTTTCAAGAGCCAACAATTTTAACATTCATAAGCTTCACTGTTAAAAATATGCACTGTTCAAGTATTCATTCAGAAAACAAAATGTATTGCCACGACATCAAAATAATTAAGCTAATTTCAAGATAAATTTTGAAATTCATGTACTTCTTGTTCTTTTGCAATTAAAAACATTTTTCATTTAAGAAAGGTGAAGGATTCATAGGACATTCATAGCTTTAAGACATAGACACTAGACACTAATGATCATGTAATAAAGACACAAACATAGACAAAATATAAAGCATAGAATTCAAAAAACAGAAAAATAAGAACAAGGAAATTAAAGAATGGGTCCACCTTAGTGATGGCGACTAGTTCTTCCTCTTAAAGATCCTATGGAGTGCTTGAGCTCCTCTATGTCTCTTCCTTGCCTTTGTTGCTCCTCCCTCATGGCCTTTTGGTCCTTTCTGATTTCATTGAGGATAATGGAGTGCTCTTGGTGCTCCATCCTTAATTGCCCCATGTTAGAACTCAAATCTCCTAAGGAGGTGTTGAGTTACTCCTAGTAGTTATGTGGAGAAAAATGTATCCCTTGAGGCATCTCAGGGATTTCTTGATGATGAATTTCTCCATGCTCTTGTTGAGGTCCATGAGTGGGCTCTCTTGTTTGCTCCATCTTTTTCTAAGTGATGGGCTTGTCCTCATCAATGAGGATGTCTTCCTCTATAACAATTCCAGCTGAATTGCATAGGTTACAGATGAGATGAGGGAAGGCTAACCTTGCCAAAGTAGAGGGATTGTTCGCCACCTTGTAGAGTTCTAGAGGTATAATCTCATAAACTTCTACTTCCCCTCCAATCATGATACTATGGATCATGATAGCCCGATCTATTGTAACTTCAGACCGATTGCTAGTGGGAATGATAGAGCGTTGGATGAACTCCAACCATCCCCTAGTTACGGGCTTAAGGTCAAGCCTTCTTAATTGAACCAGCTTGCCTCTTGAGTCTCTCTTCCATTGAGCTCCTTCCACAGAGATGTCTATGAGGACTTGGTTCAATCTTTGATCAAAGTTGACCCTTCTAGTGAAAGGATGAGGATCTCCTCTCATCATTGGCAAGTTAAATGCCAACCCTTACATTTTCCAGACTAAAATCCAAGTAATTCCCCCGAACCATTGTGAGCCAATTCTTTGGGTTCGGGTTTATACTTTGATCATAGTTCTTAGTGATCCATGCATTAGCATAGAACTCTTGAATCATTAAGATTCTGACTTGTTGGACTGGTTTGGTGAAAGCTTCCCAACCTCTTCTTCGAATCTCACATCAGATCTCCGGATATTCACTCTTTTTGAGCATGAAGGGGACCTCGGGGATCACCTTTTCTTGGCCACAACTTCATAGAAGTGGTCTTGATGGACCTTTGAGATGAATCTCTCCATCTCCGATGACTCGGAGGTGGAAGCAATTGCCTTCCCTTTCCTCTTTCTAGAGGTTTCTCTGGTCTTAGGTGCCATTAGTGGTTATGGATAAACAAAAAGATTGAAGGTGGTAAGGAGGGGTGTTTATAGGGTAAGAGAGAGGGGGAAGTCGTGTATGAGGGGTTGGGTTTGGGAGGGAAATGTTTTGAATTTGAATGGTGAGGTAGGTGGGCTTTTATGATGGGTTTTTGTGAGTGGTGAAGGGATTGTAGGGAAGAGGGTAGGATTTGATAGGTGAATAGTGTTTGGGGAAGAGGTATTGATGGGATTGGTCAAGGGTATTTGGAGAAGAGTGTTATGGAAAGGTGTGAAGAGGAGAGAAGAAGAGGTGGGGTAGGTGGGGATCCTGTGGGATCCACAGCTCCTGAGGTGTCAAGGAATTCTGCTCCCTACACCATTCTGGCGTGTAAACGCCCTCTGTGTGCCAATTCTGGTGTTTAACACCAGCTCTGCTACCTTTTCTGGTGTTAAACACCAGTTTGCTGCCCCTTTCTGGCGTTTAACGCCAACCAGACACCCTTTTCTGGCGTTAAACGCCAGTTTGTCTGCCAATTTTGGTGTTTAACGCCAGCCAGACACTAGACACCCTTTTCTAGTGTTAAACGCCAATCTGCCTGCCATTTCTGGCATTTAACACCCAGAATGCTGCCAGACTGGGCGTTAACCACCCATTCTGCTATCCTTACTGGCGTTTAAACGCCAGTAAGCCTGTCCTCCAGGGTGTGCTATTTTTTATGCTGTTTTTGATTTTGCTTTAATTCTGTAGCTGTTTTTATGACCTCAGATGATCATCAACCTAAAGAAAATATAAAATAACAATGGAAAACAAAGATAAATATAATTAAATAACATTGGGTTGCCTCCCAACAAGCGATTCTTTAATGTCAATAGCTTGACAGTGAGCTCTTAGAGAGCCTCACAGAGACTCAGAGCTTGATGATGGCCTTCCAACACCAAACTTAGAAGTTGAGTATGGTGGCTCTGTTTTACTCTGTATTGAGAGAAGCTTTTCATGCTTCCTCTCCATGGTTACAGAAGAAGATCCTTGAGCCTTGAACACAAGGTAGTTCTCATTCAATTGAAGGACTAACTCTCCTCTGTCCACATCAATCACAGCTCTTGCTGTGGCTAGGAAGGATCTTCCAAGGATGATGGATTCATCTTCATCTTTCCCAGTGTCTAGGATTATGAAGTCAGCAGGGATGTAAAAGCCTTGAACATTCACTAAGATATCCTCTACAACTCCATAAGCCTGTTTCCTTGATTTGTCTGCCATATCTAGTGAGAATTTTGTAGCTTGTACCTCAAAGATCCCTAGTTTCTCCATTACAGAGAGTGGCATGAGGTTTATTCCTGACCCCAGGTCACACAGAGCCTTCTTAAAGGTCATGGTGCCTATGGTACAGGGTATTAAGAATTTTTCGGGATCCGGTTTCTTCGGAGGTAATTTCTGTTGAACCAAGGTATTCAGTTCATTGATGAGCAATGGAGGTTCATCCTCCCAAGTCTCATTACCAATTAACTTTGCATTCAGCTTCATGATTGCTCCTAGATACTGAGCAACTTGCTCTTCAAGAATATCTTCATCTTCTTCAAAGGAAAAATACTCATCAGAGCTCATGGATGGCAACAGTAAGTTCAGTGGAATCTCTATGGTCTCTATATGAGCCTTAGATTCCTTTGGTTCCTTAATAGGGAACTCTTTATTGGTCAGTAGACGTCCAGCAAGGTCTTCCTCACTGGAATTCACTACCTCTTCCTCTTCTCCAAGTTCGGCCATGTTGGTTGTATTGATGGCCTTGCACTCTCTCTTTGGATTCTCTTCTGTATTGCTTGGGAGAGTACTAGGAGGAAGTTCAGTAACTCTTTTACTCAGTTGACCCATTTGTGCCTCTAAATTTCTGATGAAGGACCTTGTTTCAGTCATGAAACTGAGAGTGGTCTTAGATAGATCAGAGACTATGGTTGCTAAGTCAGAGAGGTTCTGCTTAGAATTTTCTGTCTGTTGCTCAGAAGATGATGGAAAAGGCTTGCTATTGCGAAACCTATTTCTCCCACCATTATTATTATTGAAGCCTTGTTGAGGCTTTTATTGATCCTTCCATGAGAAATTAGGATGATTCCTCCATGAAGGATTATAGGTGTTTCCATAGGATTCTCCCATGTAATTCACCTCTTCCATTGCAGGATTCTCAGGGTCATAAGCTTCTTCTTCAGAGGAGGCTTCTTTAGTACTGCCGGATGTAGCTTGCATTCCAGTCAGATTCTGAGAAATCATATTGACTTGCTGAGTCAATATTTTATTCTGAGCCAATATGACATTCAGAGTATCAATCTCAAGAACTCCTTTCTTTTGAGTTATCCCATTATTTACAGGATTTCTTTCAGAAGTATACATGAAGTGGTTATTTGCAACCATCTCAATGAGTTCCTGGGCTTCTGCAGGCATTTTTTTCAGATGAAGAGATCCACCAGGTGAGTGGTCCAATGACATCTTGGACAATTCAGACAGACCATTATAGAATATACATAAGATGCTCCATTCTGAAAGCATGTCAAAAGGACACCTTCTGATCAATTGCTTGTATCTTTCCCAAGCTTCATAGAGGGATTCACCTTCCTTCTGTCTGAAGGTTTGGACTTCCACTCTAAGCTTACTCAACTTTTGAGGTGGAAAGAATTTGGCCAAGAAAGCATTGACCAACTTTTCCTAAGAGTTCAGGCTTTCTTTAGGTTGTGAGTCCAACCATATCCTAGCTCTGTCTCTTACAGCAAAGGGAAAAAGGATAAGTCTGTAAACCTCAGGATTAACCCCATTGGTCTTAACAGTGTTACAGATTTGCAAGAATTTAGCTAAGAACTGATGAGGATCTTCCAATGGAAGTCCATAAAACTGACAATTTTGCTGCATTAGAGAAACTAATTGAGGCTTAAGCTCAAAGTTGTTTGCTCCAATTGCAGGAATTGAGATGCTTCTTCCATAGAAGTCGAAAGTTGGTGCAGTAAAGTCACCAAGCACCTTCCTTGCATCTCCACCATTCTTGTTATTTTCGGATGCCATGACTTCTTCTTTTTCAAAAATTTCTGTTAGGTCCTCTTCAGAGTGTTGTGTTTTAGCTTCTCTTAACTTCCTTTTCAGAGTCCTTTCAAGTTCAGGATCAGCTTCAACAAGAGAACAGCAAAGAAGAGGAATCCTCTATGTCACAGTATAGAGATTCTTTTATGTGAGTAGAAGAATAGAAGAATAGAATGAAGAAGGGAGAAGAAG
>NC_029789.2:93092288-93111462 GCF_000816755.2 Arachis ipaensis
TCAAGTGGTTAATTGAAAAAGATTTGAAAATAAATTTTGAAAAGATAAGAAGTTAGAAAAAGATTTTGAAATTAAGTTTTGAAAAAGATATGATTGAAAATTATTTTGAAAAAGAAATTTAAAAAGATATGATTTTGAAAATTAAAGTTGATGACTTGACTAACAAGAAACTAAAAGATATGATTCTAGAATTTAAAGGTTGAACCTTTCTTAACAAGAAAGTAACAAACTATAAATTTTTGAATCAAAACATTAAATTTTAGCAATAATTTCGAAAATTATGAAATAAAATTAAGAGAAAGATTTTGAAAATTTTATTTTGAAGAATTTTCGAAAAACATGAAAGAAAAATGAAAAAGATTTGATTTTTGAAAAAGATTTGAAAAGATAAAATTTTTAAATTAAAATTTTGACTTGACTAATAAGAAACAACTAAATTTTTAAAATTTTTTACCAAATCAACTCAAAATTTCGAAATTTATGAGTGAAATAAGGGAAAGATATTATTTTTTTTTATTTTTGAATTAATGAAGAAAGAGAAAAACAACAAAATGACACAAAACATAAGAATTTAAGATCAAAACAATTAATACATGCAAGAACACTTTGAATGTCAAGATGAACACCAAGAACACTTTGAAGATCAAGATGAACATCAAGAACATATTTTTGAAAATTTTTAAGAAAAGAAAGACATGCAAGACACCAAACTTACAAATTTTTAATATTTAGACACCAATAATTCGAAAATGCATATGAAAAACAAGAAAAGACACAAAACAAGAAAATTTAAAGATCAAACAAGGAAAATAATAAAAAACAACTTGAACATCAAAGAAGAACACAATGTATGAGTTTTCAAAAATTTTAAGAAAATTAAAACATGCAATTGACACCAAACTTAAAATTTTGACACAAGACTCAAACAAGACACACAAAATCTTTTTTGTTTTATGAATTTGTTAAATTTTTTTGTATTTTTCGAAAATATTTTGGAAAAAGAAAATAAAGAGATTCAAAATTTTTAATAAGAATTCCAGGATTCGTGCAATGTTAGTCTAAAGCTTCGGTCCAAAAGAATTAGACATGGCCAAATGGCTAGCCAAGCTTCAGCATAACAATTACAAACATGTCCTTTCTACAAATGAAAGTAGAAACCTCGGTCCAAAAGTTTAGACATGCCTTAACAGCCAGCCAGGTTTCAACATATCTCATGAAGCTCTAGAATTCATTCTTAAAAATTATGAAGAACACATTTATTTTTGAATTTTTCAAAAATTAAAAATAAAAAGTTTAAACATAAAATAAAATTACCTAATCTAAGCAACAAGATGAATCGTCAGTTGTCCAAACTCGAACAATCCCCGACAACGGTGCCAAAAACTTGGTGCATGAAATTGTGATTCACACTTTTCACAACTCCGCACAACTAACCAGCAAGTGCACTGAGTCGTCCAAGTAATACCTTACGTGAGTAAGGGTCGATCCCACGGAGATTGTCAGCTTGAAGCAAGCTATGGTCATCATGTAAATCTCAGTCAGGCGGATTCAAATGGTTATGAGGTTTTGATAATTAAAAGATAAATAAAACATAAAATAAAATAAAGTTACTTATGTAATTCATTGGTGGGAATTTCAGATAAGCGTTTGGAGATGTTTTGTTGCTTCTGAACCTCTGCTTTCCTATTGTCTTCTTCCAATCATGTGTGCTCCCTTCCATGGCAAGCTGTATGATCCTCTTGGATGAAAAATACCAGGTACGATTTCTGCACGGCTAATCAACTGTCGAATTTCTCGTCTCGGATGAAAAATACCAAGTACAGCTACCGCACAGCTAATCATCTGTCGGTTCCCGCTAGCGTCGGAATAGGACCCTTGTCTTTTTCCACACTGTCACTGTGCCCAACATTCGCAAGTTTGAAGCTCATCACAGTCATCCCTTCCCAGATCCTACTCGGAATACCACAGACAAGGTTTAGACTTTCCGGATCTCAGGAATGGCTGCCAATTGGTTCTAGCATATACCACGAAGATCCTAATCTTCCGGACTTGGTCCGTGTATTAGAGACCCAAGAGATACGCACTCAAGCTGTCGCCCAATGACTACGTTGAGTTCAGATAGAACGGGAGTGGTTGTCAGGCACGCGTTCATAAGTTTGAGAATAATGATGTGTGTCACGGATCATCATATTCTCTATATTGAAGTATGAGTGAGTATCTTAGAATAGAATCAAGCGTGATTGAATAGAAAACAGTAGTAATTGCATTAATTCATGAAGAACAGCAGAGCTCCACACCTTAATCTATGGGGTGTAGAAACTCCACCGTAGAAAATACATAAGTGAAAAGAGGTCTAGGCATGGCCGTGTGGCCAGCCTCAAATGTCTAAGGACTAAATGTCCAGAGATGGTAAAAGATGATAAATTCTGATAAAGTCTCCGAATACAATAGTAAAAAGTGCTATTTATACTAAACTAGTAACTTAGGTTTACAGAAAATAAGTAACTAAGTGCAGATAGTGCAGAAATCTACTTCCGGGGCCCACTTGGTGTGTGCTTAGACTGAGCATTGAGCTTTACACGTGCATAGGCTATTCTTGGAGTTAAACGCCAACTTGGGTGCCAGTTTGGGCGTTTAACTCCAGTTCTGGTACCAGTTCTGGCGTTTTACTCAAGAAAAGGGTCTTTGGTGGGCGTTTAAACGCCAGTTTGGGCCAATTATATATTTCTGGAAAGTATGGACTATTATATATTTCTGGAAAGCCCAAGATGTCTACTTTCCAACGCAATTGAGAGCGCGCCAATTTGGTTTCTCTAGCTCCAGAAAATCCACTTCGAGTGCAGGAGGGTCAGAATCCAACAGCATCTGCAGTCCTTTTTCAGCCTCTGAATCAGATTTTTGCTCAGGTCCCTCAATTTCAGCCAGAAAATACCTGAAATTACATAAAAACATACAAACTCATAGTAAAGTCCAGAAATGTGATTTTTTTCATAAAAACTAATAAAAATATAATAAAAAGTAACTAAAACATACTAAAAACTATGTAAAAACAATGCCAAAAAGGGTATAAATTATCCGCTCATCAGCGTGCCACACCCAAAACACCAAGTGGCATGCCCATTGATATTTTTCTTAGTGTGCCATGCCCAAAGTCTCAAGTGGCATGCCTTTGATGAGGTCTTGACCCTTCTCTTCTGAATAATTGGCCTGGCGTGCCACGCCTCAGACCTGGCATGCCACGCCCTTGTTAGAGTCTTTCCTCACCCTTTCTGGTTAAGTACACTGGCGTGCCATGCCCAGGACTCAAGCGGCACACCCATGATGGTGGTGTGGGCTCACAAGCTTGGCATGCCATGCTCATAGTACCAAGTTCCACGCCCATTGAAATTGCTCCTTCTCCTCTCCTCTGGACCATTGTACTGGCGTGCTATGCCTTCGACCTGGAGTGCGACGCCCAACTTGGAGGATAGAACTGGCGTGCCACGCCCATTTTCAAGCTTAGTCATCCCTTTTCTGGAGAATAGAGCTGGCGCCTAGCATGCCACACCCAACAATGGCGTGCCACGCCCATAGTGAATCATGGAGAGCCTTCTTTGGACATTTTGTCTGGCGTGCCACGCCCATAACACCAAGTGGTACACTTTTGATAAACCTTCAATAATCCTTCCCTGGAAATGATAACTGGCGTGCCACGCCTGGCCTTGGCGTGACACGCCTGGCCTTGGCGTGCCACGCCCATTGAATTCTTCATGGGCTCTCTCTGGGAAGTATAACTGCCGTGCCACGCCCATAATAATCCTTCAATTTTCCTTCTGGAAATAATAGCTGGCGTGCCACGCCCTGTTAAAGATAATGGCTTTTGCATGAAGTGGCACACCCAGCATACACGCCCAGCTCCTTTTCTTGCTTTCTTCCTCTTTTGTTGATCTTTTCACCTGAAATCTAAGCAAGACTCATTTCAAAGCAATGTCCCATAAATTGATCATATAGTTCTTGTAAATGCATCAAATGAATGAGAATTCACTACTTCTATGGTCCTTTTAGATGAGAGAAAGAGGTAGATGATGCATGTCATCACAACACCAAACTTAATTTTTGCTTGCCCTCAAGCAAATTAATGTGAATTGTTCTAAATGATTGAAACTTGACCCTTAAGAGAATGCAATCAACAATTAGAGACAAAGACTAAGTATTAAATTATGCACGAACTTAGTTATTTGCTTTTGTCCTACAATGAAAACCTTAGACCTTTGAGAATCTCCTTAAGTGCCTGCTTTTGGAGCCCTTTCTATTGATTGTCACCTTGAAGTAGTAAGGTTTGTTATTTTGCTCTTTTTCTTCTTTCATTATCCTTTTGTTTCCTTGTTTGACCATGACTCTAGGTATTTTATCTCAAGACGACCCTTTAAAGTAAGCTTTCAATTAGCACTCCCGAACCAGTTAGTTTTAGGGTACTAGGTGTTGAGACACCCCTAAGAATTTACTTGCTCAGGTCTCTCTTCTTGACACATCTTCACACAAGCATCTACTAGGATCTTGGCTCTTTGAGCTATTTGTTTCTCTTTTTTCTTTCTAGTAGTTGATGCTCAGAACCTTGGGTCTTGCTTACTACTTCTTGGTTCTATTTATATTCAAGGGTCATCCTTAGAATCTACTTGATATGTCCTCTATGTCTAATTGTTCATTATGGATTACTCACTTCCCAAACTTCAATCCATGACTCTATACTTGTTCATCATCTCTTATTTTAAATTAAACTCACTTGGGTCTTAGTTTTTTACTTTTGCTTTGTAACAACTCATCATTGACTCTTTTTTTTTAAACAAGTTAAATTTATTGATGTTGTGAAACTTGACAATAAACATTTTCTTTCTCAAAGTAAAAACTGGAATTCAAGGACTCATAGAAGGACTCTAAAAAAACCAAACAGCTAACATCTCAAAACAACCACTAAGCAGTAAATTCAGAAAATAGATTTCAACATGGGACTCAACAACCTTTACTTGTCATGATGCTTCTCCCTTGATTAGTGCATTGGTCCCTTCCCCTTATCCTTTTTCTTGGAGGACTCCATTCTTCTTTGTTGAGGCTCCTTCTTGTGCTTGAGTGTCTTTTGGCTTCCAAAAGCCTAGCCTCCTCATGAAAGTCTTCTCATCCTCTTGTTGCTTAGCCGCAATCTCCTATTGCCTGGCACTAAGCTCTTCCATTCCTTTCATAACTATTGGATAGTTGGGGTTCAGGGTGGCTACCACATTACACAAGTTATTCAGCTTTGCTTGTGTGTTTATGTCATATTGTCTTTTTGAGTAGTTCTAGCCTCATAGAGGGACCTAAACTCAGCAAGATTCCTCTATTGAACCATTTGTTGCTCCAAAATTTTGTTGAGGCTGCCTTGCATTTCTCCCCAATGGAATTGCCCCTGCTGTTCCTTAATTTGCTCTATATTTCCTTGAAGATGCTGGATGCTCTCTTGCATTTGTTCCCAGTGCTTCTGTTGCTCCATAAGTTGGTTAATGTCTCCTAGTATATGGTGGATGTTCCCCTGCATCTCTTCCCAATTAAAACCTTCTAGAAATTGTGCTTCAACTTGTGGGATTGGTGGTTGAATATATGCCTCTTCTTGTTGTGGTTGCTCTTGTGGTTGCTCTATGCTCTATTGCCCTTTGTAGTGGGTTGACAGCCACCACTTTTTCCATCTTTTTGGCGATTATTGGCTTGTCTTGCTCTAGCAATGTCTCATCTATAATAGTTTCCACTCCAGCCTCATCACATAATCGCTGGATAATGCTTGGAAAAGCCAGCCTTGTACTGTCCTTGGTGTTGTTAGCACCCTCTGAATGTTTCTTGAAATCATCTCTCCCACATTCACATTTTTCCCTTTCAAGATGTTGTAGATCAACACAGCTCTCTCTATAATCACCTCTGAAGTATTGGAGGTAGGGTTGAGGGATCTCCTTACAAAATCCAGCCACCCTCTAGCTTGAAGACACAAATCTCTCCTTTTTAGTTGGCCTGGTTTCCCATCTTTGTCCTTGATCCACTCTGTGTTGAGAACACAAATTTCATTTAGAATGTCTTTGAATTCGGAATCAAGTTGCTTGATTCTTTCTTCATTGCTCTAGGAGGATCTTGTGCGCGTCACTTCCAACACCCTTTCTAAGTTTGCCGGGCTGTAGTCAATATCCTTCCCTCTTACAAAGCTTAAATGAGTGAGTTGTTGCCCTGGCTGTGGAATAGCATTGGCATAAAACTTTCTCCCCAAGCTCACCACCACCTTCTTTGGTGGATTGCACAAGATTGCCCAGCCCCTACTGTTGATCTCATTGGTGATTTTTCTGTGCTCATCTCTTCCCAATTGGAAGCCAATCTCAGGGATGATTTGCCTCTCACTCACCCACCCATAGAATTGGTTTTGGTGGAAGAATGAGAGGAACTTATATTCATTGTAGCTTGAAGAGCCAGAGAAAGTTTCCTTGGTTTTTCTTTTCTTTGAGCCGGTGGCCTTTGGTGGTGCCATTTGTGGAGTGATGAAAAGGGTTAGAAGAAAGAAGGAGAAGAAAAGCAAAGCAAAAGAGATTTTGCTCAACACCAAACTTAGGACTTGATTGTCCCAATCAAGAAATCAAGAAAGCAAGAAAGAAAGAAAGAAAGCAAGAAAGTAAAGAAGGGGAAGGAGTGGTGATACAGAAGAGAGAAGAGAAGTGTGTAGTGTGTATAAGAGGGGTGGGTGAGTGCATTATATAGGGGGGAAAGAATAATCTGGAAGGGTGCAATTGATTGCAAATTTGAAAGTTTTCACACTTGGAATTGGCGCCTAGTGTGGGAGAAGTGCCAATTCAAAAGGTGGTTCAGCTTTCTTCAGGTTGTGATTTCCAAAGTGTGAATTTTGACTCCCTTGACTTGATGAGTGATCAATGTCTTGTGGGCTCCACCTCTTCCTAAAAATTCAGTTACAAAAACTCTCATTAGTGATCAAGGATTGCTTCATTTTCCTCCAATTAATTGGCATTCATTTTGTTTGTCTCTTGGACACCAAACTGAAATTCATTTCATCTGGTAACTGGCTCATGATTAAACTTTATTGTATACATTATGAGTGAAAGAAATTTAATTCTTCATACCCTTCCACTTCTACTCTATGTGTACACAATTAAGTAACCTTTTCATTTCTCTCACCAATTTACAGAATGCATTAGGATACCAATTAATTGGGCTGAACTTGGATGCACGAATAGAATTCTTATGGTGGCGGCCACGCCAAACTTAATTTTCGGCTTACTCTTAAGATCAATTAAATTGTTAATACGTAAGCTCAAAAAAATATTAGTGGGCTGGTGGTCACACCAAACTTAGTTTTTCAGTCATTTTCTCAACCCAATTAAAGACATCACATAGTAAAGAATACAAAGTTACATGTTCAGCGAGACTAAGAAAACTTTTGAAGTTAAAATCTAAAATGCTACCAACTAAATAACTAACATTAGAAACTGGAAAGCAATTAACCAAAGTAACTAAACATAAACTAATCTAGAAAGCTTGAAATTGAAAGGATATGAGTATTGGAGTGCCTCCTAACTAGCGGTTCTTTAACGTCATTAGCTTGATGGTTCTTCTTCTTCAGCTGAGGTTGTAGTTCACTCTTTGCTCATCCAGTGAGTCTCCCAAGTAATGCTTAAGTATGTGGCCATTGACAGTGAAAGTCTTCTATGTTTTCTCATCCATAAGCTCCACATGACCATAAGGGGACACTTTGATGATTGTGAAGGGCCTTGACCATCTTGATTTCAGCTTCCCTGGGAAGAATTTAAGCCTTGAGTTGTATAAGAGAACCTTTTGGCCTTCTACAAACTCCCTTCTTGACAGCTTTTGATCATGCAATTTCTTTGTTTTCTCCTTATAAATATTGGCATTTTCATAGGCTTGAGTTCTGAATTCATCTAACTCATTGAGCTGCAACAACCTTTTTTCTCCAGCAGCTTGATTATCAAGGTTTAACATCTTTAGAGCCAAAAATGCTCTATGTTCAAGCTCTACTGGTAGATGACAAGCTTTTCCAAACACCAATTGGTATGGAGACATGCCAATAGGTGTCTTAAAAGCTGTTCTATAGGCCCCATAAAGCATCATCCAACTTCTTGGACCAATCCTTCCTAGAGTTCCCAACAGTCTTCTCAAGGATCTTCTAAAGCTCTCTATTTGAAATTTCAGCTTGACCATTGGTTTGTGGATGGTATGGGGTGGCTACCTTGTGCTTAACACCATACTTGAGGAGGAGGGTCTCTAGTTGCTTGTTGCAAAAGTGACTTCCCCCATCATTTATGAGAGCTCTTGGAACCCTAAACCGGCTAAATATATTCTTCCTCAAGAAGTTGATCACTACTTTGTTGTCATTTGTTGATATTGTTATAGCCTCCACCCATTTGGATACATAGTCTACAACCACTAATATGTAGTTGTTTGAGTATGAGGGTGAAAAAGGTCCCATGAAGTCAATCCCCCAAACATCAAACAATTCCAACTCCATGATGAATGTTTGTGGCATCTCATTCTTCTTGGGTAGGTTTCCAACTCATTGACACTCATTGCACATTGTCACAAACTCTTTTGCATCTTTGAATATGGTAGGCCAGAAAAATCCACATTGCAACACTTTAGCTGCAGTCCTTTCTCTACTAAAGTGCCCTCCATAAGTAGATCCATGGCAATGCCAAAGAACCTCTTGTCCTTCCTCATGAGGGATGCATCTTCTTAGAAGTCCATCAGCACACTTCTTAAAGAGGTAAGGCTCATCCCAAATGAAATGCTTGGCATCATTGATGAGCTTTCTTCTCAAGTGCTTGTTGATGTTGGATGGTAGCTCTCCAATGGCCTTGAAATTGGCTTAGGTCTGCAAACCATGGAGCTTCTTGGAGCATCATCAATTGCTCATCTGGGAAGCTCTCATTTACACCAAGGTTGTGTGCTTCATTGTCCACGTGTGGGATCCTTGATAGGTGATCTGCCACCTTATTTTCTGCTCTACTTCTATCCTTGATTTCAATGTTGAACTCTTGGAGTAATAGGATCCATCTTATTAATCTAGGCTTAGACTCTTGTGTGGTTAGTAAGTATTTGAGAGCTGTATGGTTAGTAAACACAATTACTTTAGAACCAATAAGGTAAGATATAAATTTATCAAAAGCAAAGACTATAGCAATGAGTTCTTTTTCTGTGGTGGTATAGTTCCTTTGGACTTCATAAAGAACCTTGCTTGCATAATAAATGACATGCACAAGCTTGTCTCTCCTTTGTCCTAATACAACACCAATGGCAAAATCTGATACATCACACATCAATTCAAAAGGTAATTACCAGTTTGGTAGTGCTATAATAGGTGCAGAGGAGATCTTACTTTTAGGCTCATCAAAAGCTTGCATACATTCTCTATCAAATATGAATGGTACATTAGAGACAAACAAGTTGCTTAAAGGTTTGGCAATTTTCGAAAAGTCTCTAATGAACCTTCTATAGAAGCCAACATATCCCAAGAAACTCCTAACTGCTTTGACATAGGAAGGTGGGGGTAATTTTTCAATCACTTTCACGTTGGCTCTATCTACCTCTATGCCTTTCTTAGAGATTTTGTGGCCAAGGACTACCCCTTCGGTAACCATAAAATGACACTTTTTCCAGTTCCAAACTAGGTTAGTCTCTTGGCATCTCTTGAGCACCAAGGCTAGATGGTGTAAGCAATTAAGAAAAGAGTCACCAAACACTGAAAAATCATCCATGAAAACCTCAATAAACCTCTCAATCATATCAGAAAAAATGGATAGCATGCACCTTTGGAATGTGGCCGGTGCATTGCACAAACCAAAGGGCATACGTCTATATACAAAAACACCAAAAGGGCAAGTGAAAGATGTCTTTTCTTGGTCCTTAAGATCTACTACAATCTGGTTATAGCCTGAATATCCATCCAAGAAACAATAATACTCATGTCTAGCAAGCCTCTCCAACATTTGATCCATGAAAGGTAGAGGGAAATGATACTTCCTTGTGGCTTCATTGAGTTTTCTGTAGTCTATACACATGCGACATCCAGTCACTGTTATTGTTGGTATTAGCTCATTCCTCTCATTTTGCACAACTGTGATTCCCCCTTTCTTTGGAACCACTTGAACAGGGCTCACCCAAGGACTATCTGAGATAGGGTAAATTACCCCTGCTTGCCATAGCTTTAACACTTCTTTTTGCACTACTTCCTTCATTGAGGGATTCAATCTTCTTTGTGGCTGGATTGATGGCCTAGTATCCTCCTCAAGAAGGATCTTATGCATGCACATTGAAGGGCTTATCCCCTTTAAATCTGAAAGTGTCCACCCAATGGCATTGATGAGAGGAACTTTTGCGTGGTCTAAAAATTTGCGGATAAATTCTCGTTGCAAGTATAGTTTCTAAACCTTCAAAAGTCCTTTCATACAAACGTTTTGGTTGTCACAAGTAACAAACCCCTAAATAAATTGTTAACCGAAGTATTCAAACCTCGGGTCGTCTTCTCAAGGAACTGCAGGGAAGTATGTTCTTATTATTGGTTATGGAGATTGCAAATTTGGGGTTTCAAGAATGGGGAACAAATATGACAAATAATTTAAATGGCAATTAAAAATAAATAAATACTGTAAAGCAAACTTTTGGCAAGGGATGAGAAATTAGAAGTCCAGATTAGTTACCCTTCTCAATAATAAAGAAGACTGAATCTTAATTCCACTTAGTTAACCTTTACTAAAGCAAAGGGAAAGTCAATGGACTAATTTGCTTGATCTTCGAATCCTATTTATTTTCTAAGAAAAGGTTGGGATTATTGAAGTTCAGTTCAATTAGCAAAGATAACAGTTATCAATTATATTGAGCTAAGATAACTCCTGAGTTACTGATTTCTTAACCAAGACCAAAAGGGGAAGAGTAAATCTATTGGAATAAAGATGTCTTCAGAGTAAAAGCAATAATAGCATAAATAATAGAAAGCAATATTAAACTGAAATACCTCAAATAACATTAATTCAAATAATCTGGAACATAGAAGAATTCATAAATTAAATGGCAAAGTAAATAATCAACTAAAGTAATGGAATGAATAAAAGTGTAAGGGAAGCTTAAAATAAAGGAACATTAAACCTGGGATTGAGAGACACTCCTAAAACTAAGAGAAGTCCTAAATCCTAAGAGAGAGAGGAGAGAACCTCTCTCAAGACTAACCTAAATCATGAGAAGTAACTAAATTGGCGAGCTCGCTTTGAATGGATGCATTTCCACACTTTATAACCTCTGGTCTATGCCTTCTGGACTTGGATTTGGGCCAAAAAGGGCTTCAGAAATCGCTGGGAGCGTTTTCTGCAATTTCTGGTGCGTGGCTTCTGTTGCGCGTCTGCGTGGGTCACGCGGTCGCGTCATTCGGAGCTTTTCTTGTCACGCGGTCGCGTCAGTCATGCGACCGCGTCATATGTGTTTTGCTTAAGGCGCGCGGTCGCGTCAGTCATGCGGCCGCGTCGCTGTTGATTCGCGCTTGGCATGCGTCCGCGTCGCCCATGCGATCGCGTGGATGCTAGTTTCTTTAGAAACTCCGTTTTGTGCTTTCCTTCCATTTTTTGTATGTTTCCTTTCCATCCTATGAGTCATTCCTGCCTTAGAAGATCTGAAACTACTCAACACACTAATCACGGCATCGAATGGAAACAAATGTAATTAAAATAATTGATTTTAAAGCATACGAAAAAGGTTTTTCACATACATCACCTAAAAAGGAAGGGAAAGTAAAACCATGCAATTATTATGAATAAGTGGGTGAAGGATTGAATAAATCACTCAAATTAAGCACAAAATGTATCATAAAATATGGGTTTATCAACCTCCCCACACTTAAACAATAGCATGTCCTCATGCTAAATCCAAGGTAAAAAGTAAGGTTAAAGTGGTGGAATGTCATGCAATGCAATCTAATCTAAATGCAATCTACCTAGATGAATGATGCATCATGCAATTCTAATTTTTATTTACTTGAATATAAAGCTTGCATGTAGTTAAATTAATTCACATTCTCAAGGAGTCATGTATATATATAGCCAAACCTTAGATAGTGATAAAGTGCCTTTACAATTGAGATGTGAGAGAAAAACATTTTAAAAACTTGCAAGACAACTAACAATTTAAACAGAGATAAATGTTAATGAGCTATTGAACCCTCACTGGATTTTGTGTTTACTCTCTAATCACTCAGTGTTTATTGGGTTAATTACTCTATTCTTCTTTTTATTCTTACTTTCTATAACTTTGTTCTTCATCTAACCAATCAACAATCATAGAATATAGTCATACCAAAAATCATGAGGTCTTAAGTAAGGTTGTAATGGAGCCAAGGTAAAGGTAAGGGTATATGTATAAGGCTAAGTGAGCTAATAAGTGAATCCTTAATTAGACTAAGATCTCACCTAACATACATACTTTCTAAATCAAAGCTTCTTTACCTATTTTCCATATTTTCTCACTTTTGATGTTACATGCTCATATCTAACTATTTATTTTCATCCCATGTGCATTGCTTTATTTCATAATTGGGGAATTCTTTTTGTGTCCCCTTTATTCATAACACTTTTTTTTTTGTAGTGCACATGGTAATTCAATTATTGATTTTACATCAGCATGCTTCCCAAAACTTTTTATTTGAGTTATTTTATTCTTTTCAACTTTTCTACCTTTTATTTTTATTATCCATGTTCCCAATAGGTTTTCCCACATTTAAACTATACATAATTTTCTATCTTAAGCTAACCAAGGATTCAACTTGGGATTTTATTTTGTTTTTCTGCTTAAGGCTAGTAACGTGGCTTATAGAATAAAAGGAGATTTAAAGGCTCAAGGGGGCTAACAAGGGTGATGTAAAAGGTAGGCTATTTTGGGATTAAGTGAGCTAAAATCAAATAATGGCATCAATCACTCTCTTGGTATGTACCTACATTCTATAATCGGACATATAGATTAAAACAAAGTTAAGAACACCAGAATATAAAAGAAGGGCGGAACACACAGGAATAAAAATTATGGTTTGAATGTAACCATACAATTAAGCTCAAAATTCACAGGCTATGTGTTCTCTAGCTCAAAAATCATTTATCACTTATGTATGTCATGCAAGTTTAGTTAAAAATTTCCATTATTTTCTCAATGTAAAACTTATATTGAATGGCTTTAAAGTTCTAGTGTTTCTCCTTGATGAAGTGTTGTTCACTAACATGTAATGCTATATATACAAGGTGTGGGTTGTTTTGATTCTGTTAAAGTCTCTAGTTTACTTCTTTTTTCTTTTCAATCTATTCTGAGTTATCTTATGCTAAAAAGGGTAAACTATACTAATCAATCCACAATTTCTATAACTAATAAGTTAGAATTGCAACTAAACTAAGTGGCTAAAATATGAACTAAAAATGCAAAATGCAGAAATAGAGTATAAATACATGAACAACAATGTATAAGTACTCAGAAAATAAAAATAAAAATAAAGAAAAAAATACAGAAAAATATCCAAAATAAAAGAAAAAGAGTCTGTAGTGGTTCACCAAAATAATATGCCAGAGATGGCGACCTCCCCACACTTAAAATGTAGCATCGTCCCTGATGCTCAGTCAAGCAGGGTGTGAAGGGGTGTCATCACTGGAAGGATGGGTAGCTGGGGTCTCTGAGGTGGTGATCTGAGGGTCTGACTGCTGTGGAGGAGATGCTAACTGAAGAGGGATCTCAGGGTCTACAGCCTGAATCTGGGGTGGAGCCTCCTGATGGTGTGCTGCCAGCTGGGTGCCTGCCTGCTCTGCCTCCTGCTGTGGGTGGGTCTCTGCCTCGGGCGCATCCGCCTCCTCCTCAGATGCCTCGGATGGTGTGTCGGGCTCGGAGGGGATGTCGCCAGATCGTATCATCAGCTTCAGGTGCTCATAGCGTTGCTTGTTGCGACGCTCCATCTGGTCAAGCCGTCGAAACAGGCGGTGCACTAGATGATAGATGGGCTCTGGGGCAGGTGGAGGTGCAGTGGTGGTGGCAGGTGTAGCTGTAGAGGAAGAGGGGCCGACAGATGGTGTGGCAGTGTCACCAGGAGCAGTGAGGACTGGAGGTCTGTAACCCAAGGCAAGAAAGTTCCTGCTGTGCGGGATGATCTTCTTGCATTCTGCAGCAGGTGGCCTCTCATCAATATCCTCCCAAGGCACGTCAGCTCGACGGCCTAGCTGTGTGATCATGTATGGAAAGGGAAGAGTGCCTCGGACGTGGACCCTGGCCATGTAGAACCGGATAAAGCGTGGCAGGTACAGGTCCTTACCCTACATCACACACCATAGGAGGGTGATCATAGTGGTAGGTATATCGGTCTCGCGAGTACTCGGCATAATGAAGTTGCTAAGTATCTGATGCCTGATGAGCGGAAAATTTGTACGCTTTTTGGCATTATTTTTAGTATGTTTTTAGTAGGATCTAGTCACTTTTAGGGATGTTTTCATTAGTTTTTATGTTAAATTCACATTTCTGGACTTTACTATGAGTTTGTGTGTTTTTCTGTGATTTTAGGTATTTTCTGGCTGAAATTGAGGGACTTGAGCAAAAATCAGATTCAGAGGTTGAAGAAGGACTGCTGATGTTGTTGGATTCTGACCTCCCTGCACTCAAAATAGATTTTCTGGAGCTACGGAACTCAAAATGGCGCGCTTCCAATTGCATTGGAAAGTAGACATCCAGGGCTTTCCAGAAATATATAATAGTCTATACTTTTCCCGAGTTTAGATGACGCAAACTGGCATTCAACGCCAGCTCTCTGCCCAATTCTGGCGTCCAGCGCCAAAAACAAGTTGCAAAGTGGAGTTCAACGCCCAAAATGGCACAAAAGCTGGCGTTCAACTCCAAGAATGACCTCTCCATGTGTAGACTTCAAGCTCAGCCCAAGCACACACCAAGTGGGCCCCGGAAGTGGATTTATGCATCAATTACTTACTTCTGTAAACCCTAGTAACTAGTTTATTATAAATAGAACTTTTTATCGTTGTATTCGCAGTCTTGGTTACTCTGGTTCCCCTCTGGGGACGAGACTAATGAACTCCATTATCTCTTATGTATTTTCAACGGTAGAGTTTCTGCACTCCATATATTAAGGTGTGGAGCTCTGCTGTTCCTCAAAGATTAATGCAAAGTACCACTGTATAAAGCCAGCCATGGAAAGGAGTAAGACTGATTGGATGAAGACAGCAGGAAAGCAGAGGTTCAGAGGAACGAAAGCATCTGTATGCGCTTATCTGAAATTCTAACCAATGATCTACATAAGTATTTCTATCCTTATTTTATTATTAATTTCGAAACCCCATTACTATTTTATATCTGCCTGACTGAGATCTACAAGGTGACCATAGCTTGCTTCATACCAACAATCTCCGTGGCATTCGACCCTTACTCACGTAAGGTATTACTTGGACGACCCAGTGCACTTGCTGGTTAATTATGCGAAGTTGTGAAGATATGTTTAGACCATGGTTCTGTGCATCCGTTTTTGGTGCCATTGCCAGGGAATCAATTTCGAACAATAATTCACAACCTGAGTAACAATTTTGCGTACCAAGTTTTTGGCGCTGTTGCCGGGGATTGTTTGAGTTTAGACAACTGACGGTTCATCTTGTTGCTCAGATGAGGTAACTTTTTTTTTTGTTTTAATTTTCAAAAATTTTTCAAAAATCTTTCAAAAAAATTTCTCATCAGTTTTCGAAAAATAAAATAAAATAAAAATGTTTTCAAAAATATATTTTTCTTCAGAATTTTTAAGAATGAATTCTAGTGTTTCATGAAGCATGTGAAGCCTGGCTGGCTGTAAAGCCATGTCTAAATTCATTTGGACTGAGGCTTCCAATTTGTTATCAAGAGCAAGCTAGTTGTTGCTAATCCACCTGCTGTTGTTCCTGATTTACATACTAAAGCTTGGCTGGCTATTAAGCCATGCTTGACCCTTTGATTGGAGCTTTAGACTAAAAAGCATAAGATTCCTGGAATTCATATTAAAAATTTTGAAATCCTTATTTTTATTTTTTCAAATAATTTTCGAAAAAAAAATACAAAAAATCATAAAATCATAAAAAATCAAAAATATTTCATGTTTGAGTCTTGAGTCATGTTATAAGTTTGGTGTCAATTGCATGTTCATCTTGCATTTTTCGAAAAAATTCATGCATTCATAGTGTTCTTCATAATCTTCAAGTTGTTCTTGGTAAGTCTTCTTGTTTGATCTTTGCATTTGCATGTTTTGTGTCTTTTCTTGTTTTTCATATGCATTCCTAGGCGGCATTCATGAGAATCCGGAAAGTCTAAACCTTGTCTGTGGTATTCCGAGTAGGATTCAAGGATTGAATGACTATGACGAGCTTTAAACTCCTGAAGGCTGGGCGTTAGTGACAAATGCAAAGGAATCAAGGGATTCTATTCCAACCGGATCGAGAACCAACCTGTGATTAGCCGTGCTGTGACAGAGCGCGTGAGCGTAGTTTTCACTGGGAGGACGGAAGGTAGCCATTGACAACGGTGATCCACCAACACACAGCTTGCCATAGGAGGGCGTGCGTGCGTGAATCAGAAGACAGAGGAAAGCAGAGATTCAGAAGACAAAGCATCTCCAAAACCCCAACATATTCTCCATTACTGCACAACAAGTAATCTTTAATTTATGTTCTCTTGGTTATTCACAATTCAACTGATAAACATAATTGACTTCCTGACTAAGATTTACAAGATAACCATAGATTGCTTCAAACCAACAATCTCCGTGGGATTCGACCCTTACTCACGTGAGGTATTACTTGGACGACCCAGTGCACTTGCTGGTTAGTGGTACGCGTTGTGAAAAGTGTGATTCACAATTCGTGCACCATTCATCATGATCTTCATAGTGTTCTTGGTGTTCATCTTGACATTCATAGCATTCTTGCATGCATTCATTGTTTTGATCTAAAAATTTCATGCATTGCATCATTTTAATGTTTTTCTCTCTCATCATAAAAATTCAAAAATCAAAAAAATATCTTTCCCTTTTTATCTCTTAAAATTTCGAAAATTAGATTTGACTTTTTCAAAAATTTTAAAAAAAATCTAGTTGTTCTTATGAGTCAAATCAAATTTTTAATTTAAAAATCTTATCTTTTTCAAAATATTTTTCAAAAATCAAATTTTTTTCATTTTTCTTAAGTTATTTTCGAAAATTCTAAAAATATTTTTCAAAAATCTTTTTTCTTATTTTTATATCAAATTTTCGAAAATAACAATAACAATTAATGTTTTGATTCAAAAATTTCAAGTTTGTTACTTGCTTGTTAAGAAAGATTCAAACTTTAAGTTCTAGAATCATATCTTGTGATTTCTTGTGAATCAAGTCATTAATTGTAATTTTAAAAGTCAAATCTTTTTCAAAACCAATTTCAATCATATCTTTTCAAAAATATCTTCTCATCTTATCTTTTTCAAAATTTGATTTCAAAATATCTTTTCTAACTTCCTATCTTCTTATCTTTTCAAAATTGATTTTCAAGTTGTTTCAACTAACTAACTAACTTTTTGTTTGTTTCTTATCTTTTTCAAAACCACCTAACTAACTCTCTCTCTCTTATTTTTCGAAAATTACTAACTCCTTTTTAAAAAAAAATTATTTTCGAAAATCCTCTCCCTCTCTCATCTTATTCTATTTATTTATTCATCTACTAACATCTCTTCCTCACATCACTCACCAAATTCGAACCCCCTCTTCTATCTGTGTTCGAATTTTTTTCTCTCCTTTTCTTCTTCTACTAACAATAAGGAACCTCTTTACTGTGACATAGAGGATTCCTCTTCTTTTCTTTTTCTCTTCTCTTTCTTTTGAGCAGGGACAAAGAAAAGGGCATTCTTGTTGAAGCTGATCCAGAACCTGAAAGGACTCTGAAGAGAAAACTAAGAGAAGCTAAATTACAACAATCCAGAGACAACCTTATTGAAAATTTCGAACAAGTAAAGGAGATGGCAGCCGAACCCAACAATAATAATGCAAGGAGAATGCTTCGTGACTTTACTGAGCATCCAGGGAGAGGAAGCATAAAAAGCTTCTCTCAAAGCAGAGTCAACCAAAGCCCCCACAGTCAAACTCTAAGTTTGGTGTTGGGAGGCCACAACCAAACTCTAAGTTTGGTGTCAAACCCCCATATCCAAACTCTAAGTTTGGTGTTGGGAGGTCTCAACAAAGCTCTGCACATCTGTGAGGCTCCATAAGATCCCACTGTCAAGCTATTGACATTAAAGAAGCGCTTGTTGGGAGGCAACCCAATGTTTAATTATCTAATATTATTTTTGTTTTTCATGTTTTATTAGATTCATGATCATGTGGAGTCACAAAATAAATAAAAAAAATTGAAAACGGAATCAAAAACAGCAGAAGAAAAATCACACCCTGGAGGAAGACCTTACTGGCGTTTAAACGCCAGTAAGAAGCATGTTTTGGGCGTTCAACGCCAGAACAGAGCATGGTTCTGGCGTTGAACGCCAGAAATGGGCAGCATCTGGGCGTTTGAACACCAGAAATGCACCCTGGAGGAGAGCTGGCGCTGAACGCCCAGAACAAGCATGGTTCTGGCATTCAACGCCAGAAATAGGCTACAAATGGGCGTTCAACACCTAGAACAAGCACCAACCTAGCGCTGAACGCCCAGAGTTGTGTGCAAGGGCATTTTACATGCCTAATTTGGTGCAAGGTTGTAAATCCTTGAACACCTCAGGATCTGTGGACCCCACAGGATCACCTCAGGATCTGAGGACCCCACAGGATCCCCACCTACCTCCACTCACTTCTTCTCACCGCTCTTTCACACAATCCCATCAACACTCTTCCCCAAAACCCTTCACCAAATCACCTCAATCTCTCTTCCCCATCACCTCTTCACCACTCACATCCATCCACTCTTCCCCATAAACCTACCTCATAAACTCCACCTACCTTTAAAATTCAAAATCAATTTCCCACCCAAACCCACCCTAAATGGCTGAACCTTCACCCCCCTCCCTTCCCTATATAAAGCCTTCCATCCTTCCTCATTTTCACACAACACAACCCTCTCTTCTCTTCTTGGCCGAAACACACCTCCCCCCTCTTCTCCATCTT
>NC_029789.2:93111687-93129851 GCF_000816755.2 Arachis ipaensis
GTGTAGGTGTCAAGTGAAAACTTGAGACTGAGCGGTTAAAGTCAAGGTCCAAAGCAAAAAAAAGAGTGTGCTTAAGAACCCTGGACACCTCCAATTGGGGACTTTAGCAAAGCTGAGTCACAATCTAAAAAGGTTCACCCAATTATGTGTCTGTGGCATTTATGTATCTGGTGGTAATACTGGAAAATAAAGTGCTTAGGGCCACGGCCAAGACTCATAAAACAAGCTGTGTTCAAGAATCATCATACTGAACTAGGAGAGTCAATAACACTATCTAAACTCTGAGTTCCTATAGAAGCCAATCATTCTGAACCTCAATGGATAAAGTGAGATGCCAAAACTATTCAAGAGGCAAAAAGCTATAAGTCCCGCTCATCTGATTGAAGCTATGTTTCATTGATAGTTTGAAATTTATAGTATATTCTCTTCTTTTTATCCTATTTGATTTTCAGTTGCTTGGGGACAAGCAACAATTTAAGTTTGGTGTTGTGATGAGCGGATAATTTGTACGCTTTTTGGCATTGTTTTTAGTATCTTTTTAGTAGGATCTAGTCACTTTTAGGGATGTTTTCATTAGTTTTTATGTTAAATTCACATTTCTGGACTTTACTATGAGTTTGTGTGTTTTTCTGTGATTTCAGGTATTTTCTGGCTGAAATTGAGGGACTTGAGCAAAAATCAGATTCAGATGTTGAAGAAGGACTGCTAATGTTCTTGGATTCTGACCTCCCTGCACTCAAAATGGATTTTCTGGAGCTACAGAACTCAAAATGGCGCGCTTCTAATTGCATTGGAAATTAGACATCCAGAGCTTTCCAGAAATATATAATAGTCCATACTTTGCCCGAGTTTAGATGACGCAAACTGGCGTTCAACGCCAGCTCTCTGCCCAATTCTGGCGTCCAGCGCCAGAAACAAGTTGCAAAGAGGAGTTCAACGCCCAAAATGGCACAAAAGCTGGCGTTCAACTCCAAGAATGACCTCTCCACGTGTAGACTTCAAGCTCAGCCCAAGCACACACCAAGTAGGCCCCGGAAGTGGATTTATGCATCAATTACTTACTTCTGTAAACCCTAGTGACTAGTTTATTATAAATAGAACTTTTTATCATTGTATTCGCAGTCTTGGTTACTCCAGTTCCCCTCTGGGGCCAAGACCAATGAACTCCATTATCACTTATGTATTTTCAACGGTAGAGTTTCTGCACTCCATAGATTAAGGTGTAGAGCTCTGCTGTTCCTCAAAGATTAATGCAAAGTACTACTGTTTTCTATTCAATTCATCTTATTTCGCTTCTAAGATATTCATTCGCACTTCAACCTGAATGTGATGAACGTGACAATCATCATCATTCCCTATGAACGCGTGCCTGACAACCACTTCCGTTATACCTTAGATTGAATGAGTATCTCTTAGATCTCTTAATCGGAATCTTCGTGGTGTAAGCTAGAATGATGGCGGCATTCAAGAGAATCCGGAAAGTCTAAACCTTGTCTGTGGTATTCCGAGTAGGATTCAATGATTAAATGACTGTGACGAGCTTCAAACTCGCGAGTGCTGGGCATAGTGACAGACGTAAAAAGAGGGTGAATCCTATTCCAGCATGATCGGGAATCTCAGATGATTAGCCGTGCTGTGACAGGGCATCTTGGACCATTTTCACAAGAGGAGGGGATGTAGCCACTGACAACGGTGATGCCCTTGCATAAAGCCAGCCATGGAAAGGAGTAAGACTGATTGGATGAAGACAATAGGAAAGCAGAGGTTCAGAGGAACGAAAGCATCTCTATGCGCTTATCTGAAATTCTCTCCAATAATCTACATAAGTATTTCTATCCTTATTTTATTATTAATTTTGAAAACCCCATTACTATTTTATATCTGCCTGACTGAGATCTACAAGGTGACCATAGCTTGCTTCATACCAACAATCTCCGTGGGATTCGACCTTTACTCACGTAAGGTATTACTTGGACGACCTAGTGCACTTGCTGGTTAGTTATGCGAAGTTGTGAAGATATGTTTAGACCATGGTTCTGTGCATCCGTTTTTGGTGCCATTGCCAGGGAATCAATTTCGAACAATAATTCACAACCTGAGTAACAATTTCGCATACCAATGCCACAGCCGAGCCTCATCATTCAAGTATGCCCGCTTGATTCCCTTGGGCATGGTGGTGTTCTGACCCATAATCCAAGGAACGGTCGGGTCAAGGGCTATCCGGGCCTTGACTGCATCCCAATCAAACTTTAGAAAGCACATGTCTTCCTCAGCTTTCTGATAACCATCTGGCTGATCAGATTTAGGCAGAAGCTTCAGAACCTCTTCTATTACCTCTTCATTAACCAGAATCTTCTTTCCTCTGAGGTTCACTACATCTAGGGAGGTCTTGAAGTAATTGTAGTAGAATTCTCTAACCCAAGATGCATTGACCTCAGTCAAGGGTCTCTCCAGGAAGAACCAGCCTCTTTGTTTGATCTGATCAGAGGTGTATTGCTGGAGTTCTCCTGGGATCTTCAAGGTCCTTTCCAGGTATAGGTTCCTAGAGTTTACGAATACCGGATACTTCAGCTCACTGTATTGGTTTGCAAACTTTATTGGGTCATTAGCAGGGAGCAGCTGGTCGGCCTTCTCATGCGGGGTGAAGTTTTTCTCCCGCCAGGAGGCATCATGCATGAGATCTATGATAGACATAGATGATTCTCCTCTTTTACGTTTGCCAGTGGTAGCCTTTTCTTTTCCCTTTCTCTGGGAATCCGACATCCTAAAAAATAGAGAACCAGGATATAATAAAAAAAACGGAAAACAAATAGGCAAATAGTCAAAAGAAATACAAAGTGGCAAAGGAGAATTAGAAGGAGGTCAATGAGTTAAGTAAATGTGCATTAAGGATTGTATAGGAGTTAAAAGTTCGAAAGGAAGAATGCACAATCCAAAATGTAATTGAATTCATGTTAAATAGAAAAATTATCATTATGCCATGGTTAGAGGGTTAAAAGAAAGTGAAAAACTAGAAGAAAGATTTTAAAAGGTTAGTTTGGTTAGAAAAAAAAGTTCAGGAAATAAGAATTAGTGAGTTAGTGAAAAATGGGTTAAGGTAAGTGGCATAAGGATAAGTTTCTAAGTAACAAGCATTCATAATTAGAAGCTAAAGGTAACTCATAACCAAACCAGGAAAATCGGTTGATGAAGATTCAGATAGATATAGAAATAGCAAAAATTAGAATCAAACATCAAAAATGCAATTTATGAACCAGGAAATCAAAGATAATAAGAATGCGTGCCTGGCATTCATGAATGGGTTTGGGTAAAGCAGAGGCAAGCAGATTTCAAAATGCCAAAACCAAAACATGAAGGAAAAATTTTTATAGAAATTTGGGCAGCATTCCGGCTAAAAGTGGATTGTCCCGGAAAATAAACAGCAATCAAATAGTTCATATGAATTAAAATTAAAGCTTGCAATTACATATAAGGAATATAAACATGGAAATTCAGTGTAAAGAGCAGCATGAAATAAGAAATCACAGCATATGAACATTACAAATATCACAGCAACAGCAGAATTGCAAATTTGATAAAACAGAAACATGAACAGTGCAAATAGACAGGTCTAAATCCACTAACCACATCCTAGGCTACCTAACAACCTAAAATCCACTACAACATGCATATCTAACTAGCCTAAACATGAACATAAACATAAAATAACGAAATAACGAAAGAGTGAATGACGCGATCGCCTGGGGCATGCGATCGCGTCGCTGGGATTTGTGCTAAACGCACGAATCCAGCGTCGTTTCAGCGCAACTCTATGTCTCCTTTGGGGTGTTCGTGCAATCCATGCGACGCGGTTGCGTCGCTCACGCAGTCGCATGGGGTTGGCATTGTGCAAGTGATGCGATCGCGTGGGTAACGCGATCGCGTGGGTCATTTGTGCGAAACGCACAATGGCCGCACGATTCCAGCCTAACTTTCTGGACGTTGGATCTTTACGCCGATCTCCAGGTCACGCGGCCGCATGGTTGACGCGGTCGCGTGGGTAGTCTTTTTCGCAATATGACGCGATCGCATGAGTGATGCGGTCGCGTCGCGCACCCCTTTTTTTTTATATGCAGTATGCAGAATGCAATGATTAATATGAATGCGATGCAAAGTTCCAGGTTCAATATTATAAAATAAAATAAAACTTGAAAACAAGCAAAACGAAATAAAAATTGAAAAATGAACGATCATACCATGGTGGGTTGTCTCCCACCTAGCACTTTTAGTTAAAGTCCTTAAGTTGGACATTGGAAGAGCTTCCTGCTATGGCGGCTTATGCTTCCAAACTAGGCATGTAAAGCTCCTGAGCAGCTTCAAACAAATTTTTAGGCTCCCGGAATGACGAATGTCAGAATAGATTCCAGGATCCCAAACTTTGCTTTTAAATCCGCCTCCGTCTTGATCTATATTTTTCCATCCGGGCGGTTTAGAAAGTAGATTCTCACCATGGTGACCAAACTTTTTCCAAGATCCATTCGATTGAATATGATACCAATCTGTGCACTTCAAGTTGAAGTGTGGAACCTTATTGAACCTTGTGCACCAGCTCTGAGCGCGAGCCATTTCCCTCTTACTCTTAAAGCCGCAAAGAGCTCTAAGCTGGCCATCTGTTTCAAGCAAACCGTATTCAAGTGAAAAAGTAAAGTTAAAGGTTAAGGATTGTAACAACTTGAAGCTTGTATTGGGTGGTAATGGCCTTGGGGAAGGTGTTTCCGGTGGTTCTGTAAGTTCTACTCCCTTGTACTCTTCTGTGAATTCCTCCACTTCTTTGCAAGGTTCTTCAAATGCATCTGTGTCCTGGTCAAAGTCTTCTGTGTCTTCCTCATCACTCGAGTCATAGATTGGAGGTTGAGAGAAATCTACCTCTACATCATCTTCGTATTCATTTGGGGAAGATTCTTCGATCTTAGAGAATTCACTTGCGGATGCAAGTTCATTACTAAGAGAGCTTGACTTGTGACTATCATCATCAAGGGAATTTGTGTCCTGGGTTATTCCGTCTAGTTCTTCATAAACGACTTGCCTTGGGGATTATGTACTGTCCTCCTTAGCATTAACTGTAACGTCCTTGATGGAGTTCTCTTCAGCTCTGAATTCCCATGGAGGTTCAGCGTCTCCTAGATCTTCAACCAACTCTTCTTCTTGCGTAATAACAGCTCCTTCTACTTGTTCTAGTACGAATTCATTCTCTGTCTTGTCCACTGGAGTTTCTAGTAATTCCTTCATGCTACGCTCTTCGTTAGATTGTCTACATGGGGATGTGGTTGGTCCTTGAATGTTCGAACGTCTAGAAGCTAATTGAATTACTGCTTGCTCCAGTTGTCGAATAGTTGTTTGAAGTTTATTTACTGTTTCCTTGAGGCGAACCTCTGATTCTCGGGGTGATGGATTTGGACATGAAACATGGGGAAGTGGTGGTGCTTGGGAGTGATTGGATTAGAACTGGGGTACATAGGGATCATGTGGTGGCAAATGGTGAAGAGAAGCTTGTGAGTGTGGTGGTTCGAGGTTATGTTGAGAGGATGGTCTATAGGCACAGGGTGGGGCTTGTTGGTAGTTACAAGGTCGTCCACCATATCTATCAGCTGGGTATGCATTGTAGAATGGTCGTTGTCCATGATATCTTGGAGGGTGTTGTTGCCTAAAGGGTTGATTAGATCCTCTTGGCTCCATCCATCCTTGATTGGTCTGACCTTGATGTATATCCCTGTTGTAACTTCTATTTCCTTCAACAAAGTTAGAACTAAACTCAAAGCGAGAAGGGTGAGAGTTCATAGTAGCAGATAAAATTAAAAAGGAAAAAGAAAAAAAACAGAAATAAATAAACAAGTAAAAGAAAAATATTTACAATAACCAATAATAAGGCACACGTTAGCAGTTCCCCGGCAACTGCGCCATTTTGATGAGAGGAACTTTTGCGTGGTCTAGAAATTTATGGATAAATCCTCATTGCAAGTATAGCTTCTAAACCTTCAAAAGTCCTTTCATACAAATGTTTTGGTTGTCACAAGTAACAAACCCCTAAATAAATTATTAACCGAAGTATTCAAACCTCGGGTCGTCTTCTCAAGGAACTGCAGGGAAGTATGTTATTATTATTGGTTATGGAGATTGCAAATTTGGGGTTTCAAGAATGAGGAACAAATATGACAAATAATTTAAATGGAAATTAAAAATATATAAATACTGTAAAGCAAACTTTTGGCAAGGGATGAGAAATTGGAAGTCCAGATTAGTTACCCTTTTCAATAATAAAGAAGATTGAATCTTAATTCCACTTAGTTAACCTTTACTAAAGCAAAGGGAAAGTCAAGGGACTAATTAGCTTGATCTTCGAATCCTATTTATTTCCTAAGAAAAGGTTGGGATTATTGAAGTTCAGTTCAATTAGCAAAGATAACAGTTATCAATTATATTGAGCTAAGATAACTCCTGAGTTACTGATTTCTTAACCAAGACCAAAAAGGGAAGAGTAAATCTATTGGAATGAAGATGTCTTCAGAGTAAAAGCAATAATAGCATAAATAAAAGAAAGAAATATTAAACTGAAATACCTCAAATAACATTAATTCAAATAATCTGGAACATAGAAGAATTTATAAATTAAATGGCAAAGTAAATAATCAACTAAAGTAATGGAATGAATAAAAGTAAAAGGGAAGCTTAAAATAAAGGATCATTAAACCTGGGATTGAGAGTCACTCCTAAAACTAAGAGAAGTCCTAAATCCTAAGAGAGAGAGGAGAGAACCTCTCTCAAGACTAACCTAAATCATGAGAAGTAACTAAATTGGCGAGCTCGCTTTGAATGGATGCATTCCCACACTTTATAACCTCTGGTCTATGCCTTCTGGACTTGGATTTGGGCTTAAAAGGGCTTCAGAAATCGCTGGGAGCGTTTTCTGCAATTTCTGGTGCGTGGCCTCTGTCACGCGTCCGCGTGGGTCACGTGGTCGCGTCATTCAGAGCTTTTCTTGTCACGCGGTCGCGTCAGTCATGCAACCGCGTCATATGTATTTTGCTTAAGGTGCGAGGTCGCGTCAGTCCTGCGGCCGCGTCGCTGTTGATTCGCGCTTGGCATGCGTTCGCGTCGCCCATGCGATCGCGTGGATGGCAGTTTCTTTAGAAACTCCGTTTTGTGCTTTCCTTCCATTTTTTGTATGTTTCCTTTCCATCCTATGAGTCATTCCTGCCTTAGAAGATCTGAAACTACTCAACACACTAATCACGGCATCGAATGGAAACAAAGGTAATTAAAATAATTGATTTTAAAGCATAGGAAACATGTTTTTCACACACATCACATAATAAGGAAAGGAAAGTAAAACCATGCAATTAATATGAATATGTGGGTGAAGGATTGAATAAATCACTCAAATTAAGCACAAAATGTATCATAAAATATAGGTTTATCAGGCATCCTTGTGTTGTTTTAGCACCTTAATGAGCTCCTCTTCTTGTTCCTTACTCAAGCTTGAGTTAATGATTACTGGATATGTGTCATTGCTCCCCAAGTAAGCATACTTCAAGCTTGGGGCAGAGTCTTTGATTCCAGCTTTGGTGCCTCTTCTTTCTCCTTGCTTGCCTTGTCTAGCATGATTAGGTTATCCATGCTTTCTTGTGGTGGTGCACTACATGATGTTTGTTGCTCTTGCTCCATTGCATTTTCAAGTTTATCTTTTTCCAAAACTCCTTGGACCAGTGTCTCCATTGTGTCTACCATCATAACTCTCCAATGGACTCCTTTGGGTAACTCATGACAGTTAAAATATTGAATACCATATTTTCTTCATGCAGCCTTAGGACCAATTCTCCCTTTTATACATCAATTATAGCTCCAGCTGTTGCCAAAAATGGACTCCCTAGTATGATTGATGCATTGGCCTCTTCTTCTATGTCAAGCACTACAACATCTGCTGGGAAGATGAATTCTCCCACCTTAACGAACAAGTCCTCCACTACTCCATGGGGGAACTTGAATGTTCTATTTGCTAGTTTAAGTGCCATTCTTGTTGTCTTGGCTTCTTCAATTCTCATTCTCTTCATCATGGCCAAGGGCATAAAGTTGCTGCTAGCTCCCAGGTCACACAATGCTTTCTCAATACTAATGTCTCCTATGATGCATGGGATTTGGAAGCTCCCAGGATCCTTCATCTTTTGGGAAAGCTTCTTTTGTATAATGGCACTACATTCCTCTGTGAGCACTACGGTTTTCTTCTCTCCCCAGATTCTTTTCTTGGTCATGAGCTCCTTTAGAAACTTAGCATAGAGTGGTATTTGCTCTAATGCTTCAGCAAAAGGTATGTTAATTTGAAGCCTCTTGAAGATCTCCAAGAACCTAGAAAACTGGCTGTCCTTCCTATCTTTTCTTAGCCTTTGTGGGTAGGGTGCTTTTGGCACATAGGGCTTCATGACTTCCTTTGGTGGAGTTGTAGTATGTATCTCTTCTTCCTCTTTGATTTCTAAGTTCTTGGAAGCCTCTTCTTCCTGCAAGTTGTGGCTTGAGGGTGCCTCCTTCACTGCCTTCCCACTTCTTAATGTGATGGCCTTGCATTTCCCTCTTGGATTGGTCATGGTATCACTGGAAAATGCATTTGTAAAAATGGATATTTGCTTAGATAGGTATCTAAATTGTGCTTCCAGTTTTATGATTGCTGCTCCTTGGTTTTTTATATTGGATCTATCATCTTCTTAGTATGCTTCTAGCTTTTTGTCAATTTATGCTTGTTTCACTTCAGCAACATCTGCTGCCATCCTTGCAATCATGGCTTCTAACCTTGCAAATTTGTCACTGTCATCACCTTGTGCAGTTGGAGATGATATATTTTGAGAATAGTTGTTGTGTGATTGTTGATTAGATTAGAAGGGGGCACTTTGTAAGTTGTAGTAGGATCTATCATTGCGTGATTGATGGTTGGGATTGTTATTTTGGTTGGAGTGGTATGGTTTGTGGTCTTGGGCATGGTTTTGTTGGTTTCTCCACCCAAAATTTGGGTGGTTCTTCCAACCTCGATTGTAGGTTTTGGCATTGGGATCATATGGTTGTCTGGGTGCATTGTTCACATAGTTGGCCTGCTCCCAATCATATTCAACTTCTGGACTAATTCCTTCTTGAACTGGAGTTAGAGTGCTGATTGATGAGACTTGATTCTTCTCTATTTGCTTGGTTAAAGCTGCCAATTGAGCTGTGATTACTTTGTTTTGAGCCAACAGTGCATCCATCTGGTTTAGCTCCATCACTCCCTTTCTTGGGTTTCTATCAGAGGCATAGAAGTACTCATTATTGGCCACAGTTTCTATGATATCTATGGCCTCTTCAATTGTCTTCTTAGTATTAAGGGAACCTCCTGAAGAGTGATCTAAGGCCTTCTTTGCCTCTTGGGATAGTCCTTCATAGAAAATGTGTAGCTGTACCCACTCATTAAACATGTCCGGAGGGCACCTCCTTGTTAGCTCTTTATATCTTTCCCAAGCTTCATAGAGTTTCTCCATCCTGCTACCTGAATATTTATACCTCAGTCCTCAACTTGATAACTCTTTGGGGAGGGTAAAATTTAGCCATGAAATTATTCGCCACTTCTTCCCAAGTTGTCAAACTCTCTTTCGGGAAGGATTATAGCTACATGGATGCTTTGTCCCTAAGAGAAAAGGGGAACAAAAGCAGTCTATAAGTGTCAGGGTGAACACCATTATCTTTCACTATGTCATAGATTCTCAGGAAGGTGGTTAGATGTTGATTTGAAACTTCTTGAGCGTTTCCTCCAAATGAGCAGCCGTTCTGAACAAGGGTGATTAGATGTGGTTTGAGCTCAAAGTTGTTGGTATGTATGGTGGGTTTCAAGATGCTGCTCCTACAGTTCCCAGGGTTGGGATTGATAGAAGAGCCTAGTACTTTTCTTTCTTGTGGAGGAGCATGGTTGCCAACTACTTCATCTTGATGATTGTATGTTTCACCGTCTATATTTTGGGTTGGATTCTCTTCTTCTTCTTCTTCACCAACTACCCTTTTTTCTCTTGCCATTGCCTCTCTTTTCAATCTTAGAAATTTTCTCTCAAGTTTAAAATCGTAGGAGGTTACAACTCCTCTCCTCCCTGTCAAACACAACACAAACACAAACTAAAACAAAGATGAACACCCTTTTGGTAAAAGGGTGGGTAAATCAAGTTTGGTTGATGCAAAGCATCAAACAGTTAGTGTGCTTCTGTTAGAATGGCAATATATACAATGAACAATTGAAAATTTAAGTGCTAGAAGAAATAAAGAAAATAAGCAACTGAAATTAAAGTACTTAACAAAGTAAAAAAAATGCTTAATCTAAGTACCCATCAACTTAATCATTTTCAATTCAGAATCAATCTCTGGCAGCGGCGCCATAAACTTGGTGACTAGAATTTATTGTATCTCTACAATAATTCCTTTGGCAAGTATACCAGATTATCGTCAAGTAAAAACTCACTGAGAGTGAGGTCAATGCCACATGAATTGATTGATTGAACAACTTTAGTTACTGGGTAATTTAGTCAAGCTAATGAAGAATAAGTATTGAGTGCAGAAAATTAAACAACTGAATCATAAATGACTTGAAGGTAAAGAAAGCAGTAAAGTAATGGAATGTAAGAGCATGAAGATAAATTGCTAGAGTGTAAATGACAGAAATGTAAATGACTGAATTATAAAAGGGAATGGGTTGATTGACAGAAATTAAACAAAACTATAAAGAATAGGGAAGATAAGAATGGGGAAGATTCATTGGGATTAGGAGATGTTACTCTCTTTAGATCAAACTCAGATCATCTCATCTTCAATCATGCAACTCATTGACCTCTTGGCAATCATGATTGATTGAACCCCAATTTCTTGGTGATTCAATCTCTTAAATCTTGATAATCAGCCAATTCCTTAGTCTAATTGCTCATGATAAGAGATAAGCTTGGTCCCTGATTTTACCACACACCCTCATAGATCCACGTAGTGGGTAGATTTCATGTTACCATATCCAATCCCAAAACCCATATCTACTCAATATGAGAAGGGATTTTAAGCATGATTTCATGTTTCCTTTTCCAAGGTTCTCTTGAAACCCAAATTGCATTCAATCTATTTTCCAAGATAATTAAACACTAAGCATGAAGAACGAAATTCCTTCTAGCAAATTAAAGAGAGATAAAGAGAAGAAGAAATTCACTATCATTTTATCCATTAAGTACAACAGAGCTCCCTCCCCCAATGAGAGTGAGTTTAGGTACTCATAGCTTAGATAAAAGTACAAGAGATGGAAGAAGATGAAGTGAAGTAAAAGTTTTGAGCCCCTTTTCAGTACTCTTCAAAGGGTATTTATACTACTCCTATCATTAGAAATGAAAAATTACAAAAAGACAAGAAAATTACAATTGAAAACTAAGGAAAATAACCATTCATCAAAGGCATGTGAGTGGCGTGTGCGCGGCGTGTGAATGGCATGCCATGCCCAGCTCATTGGCTTGGCTTGGCGTGCTGATGCCAGGGCATTTTGGCCAGTTTTACTGACCTTTTCTTTATTGTTTTTATGGTAGTTTCATGCATTTCCTTAGAAAATAAGCTAGTCTTGGGTAGATATTCACTTACATCTTAATTCAAGCATAAATTGTGCACTTTACATGATTTCATGAGGATTTTGCATGAATTTGATGACAACTTGGATGTTGCATTTCTCATGACTTGGACTAGAACTTTGATGCACTTTATTGCTTGATTTCAGGACAAAGGAAGCAAAGAAGAACCACATTAGTGGCTACGTTAGTTACACTAATGTTAACACTAACGTGGAATGGGAGTAACTTGCAAAGTTAATGAGAAAAGTAATTGCCAATAACGCTCTCGAAGCCATCATTGCCCACATTAAGAGTCACATTAACTAAGTTAACGTGAACTCTAACGTGGAAGAAAGGAAATGGAGCTAACGTTAGTGACACTTAACATTATCACTAACGTTGGACCAAGCTCATAAGTGGCCACGTTAGTTGCCACGTTAACTTAGTTAACGTGGCCTCTAACGTTAAGAAGTAAAGGGGAAGCCAACGTTAGTGACATTCAACTTTGTCACTAATGTTGGCCAAGTCACAATAAGCCACGTTAACTTCCACGTTAACCTAGTTAACGTGGAAGCTAACGTGAGAAGACAAAGTGGTCGACAACGTTAGTGACACCAAACATTGTCACTAACGTTGGAAGGAACCCACACAAGGCCCAATAAGCCACGTTAACTTAGTTAACGTGAAAGTTAACGTGAAGAAGGGAGGTGATCGCCAACGTTAGTGACACCCAACATTGTCACTAACGTTGGAATTAGCCCACATAAGCCACTAAGAGCCACGTTAACTCCCACGTTAACTAAGTTAACGTGGAAGCTAATGTGGATAAGGGAATGATGAGACAATGTTAGTGACACTCAACTTTGTCACTAACATTGGAGATGGCTAGCATGGCCACGTTGGAAGCAACATTAACTTAGTTAACGTGGACTCTAACGTGAGAAATAGGGGCACATTGGAACGTTAGTGACAATGGTAAGTGTCACTAACATTCTCGAAGGTTGGCAAGCCTACGTTAAAAGAGCCACGTTAACAAAGTTAACGTGGACTCTAACGTAGGGAAGGGGGAGACTTCTCAACGTTACTGGGAAAGGTAAGTCCCAGTAACGTGTGCGAAGGGCATAGAGGCAACGTTAGTGGCAACGTTTGTGCCACTAACGTTGAAGTTAACGTGGCTCTTACTTTGGTGAGGAACGTTAGTGAAAAAGGTGATTGTCACTAACGTTCTCGAACCCATATTTTCACTGAACGTTAACACCACTAACGCCCTGAGCTAAAGTCTCTGCCCACTTCACGCTTTCTCTCTGCAAGTAAAGCCAAGCCCAATGAAGAAGAGAAGTGCTTCAAACTCAAGATCCAAAGGCCCATACCCAAGACTTGAAGAGCCAACTAGAAGAACAGAAGAGTAGTATATATAGGAGTAGCTTTGAATTAAATAGGTAGTTGGAAAATATAGGGAGCCTCTGGGCATAGAATTACTCTCTGTATTTACTTTCTCTGCACTTCTAGTTTCATTATGTATTCTCCATCTTTGTTTTCATTTTCCAGAGCTATGAACAACTAAACCCCTTTCATTGGGTTAGGGAGCTCTGTTGTAATTTGATGGATCAATACTAGTTTTCATTATTCTTCTTCTATCTTTTCTCTTGATTTTACTTGAAAGCTTTCGATCTTCATCCAATTGGGTAGTTATCTTGGAAAAGAAGCTATTCATACTTGGATCTCTTCTGAACCTTGAAAGAGGAATGAAGAGATCATGCTAGAAATGCTTTCTCATGCTGGACCAAATTGGGTTTGGATGGATATGTGACTATAATCCTCTCAACACTTGATTTGGGAAATGCATGTGGTATAATCAGTGACCATACTTCATCTTTTCTCATGAGCAATTAACCAAGGAATTGGCTATTGATCAAGATTTGAGAGATTGAATTACAAGAAATAGTAATTCGATCACTTAAGATTGCCAAGGAGATCAATGAGTGCATTGATTGAGGAAGAGATGAAAATGAAATTGATCCGGAGAATGCAACATCTCCTAAGCCCAATGAACTCCCTATTTCTGATCTTACCCATTCTCTTCAATTTCTATTACTTACTTTTATGAGCGATTCCCCCATTCCCATTTACAATTCTGCAATTTACTTTCAGTCATTTACTTTCAGTTGTTTAATTCTAGCATTTACTTTTTCTGCCATTTATCTTCCCGCCATTTTATTTTCTGCAATTCTCAACTCAAATTCTGGATTCGCTCAACTAGAACATTCCTCTAATTAAAGTTGCTTGATCAATCAATCCCTATGGGATTCGACCTCACTCTATTGTGAGTTTTTATTTGACGACAAATTCGGTACACTTGCCGAAGGGAAATTTGTTACGAGACAAGTTTTCCGTGCATCAAGTTTATGGCGCCGTTGCCGGGGATTGATTGTGCATCAACAATGATTAAATTGGAGGATAACTAGATTGAGCATTTTATTTTTGTTTGATTTGATTTTCTGTTTGAGTCATTTACTTTCTGTTTTAGTTAATTTCTTCCCTTTCCCCTACTTTTTCTTTGTTATTTACCATTCATCTCGCCAACCATCCATGCCAACAATTTTGAACTAAAACCACAGCTCATCACCCTTGTTCAGAACAACTGTTCATTCGGAGGAAGTATCCAAGAAGACCCCAATCAACATCTAACCACCTTCCTGAGAATATGTGACACAGTGAAGTCTAATGGTGTTCATCCTGACGCCTATAGACTGCTCTTATTTCCATTCTCACTCAAGGATAAGGCAGCCAAGTGGCTGGAGTCTTTCCCAAAGGAGAGTTTGACAACTTGGGAGGATGTGATGAACAAATTCTTAACAAGATTTTACCCTCCTCAACGAATCAATAGGCTGAGAGCTGAGGTCCAAACTTTCAGGCAACAAGATGGTGAGACTCTTTATGAAGCATGGGAGAGGTTTAAATACCTAACAAGGAGGTGCCCACCAGATATGTTCAATGAATGGGTGCAGCTACACATTTTCTATGAAGGACTCTCTTATGAGTCAAAGAAGGCCGTAGACCATTCATCCGGAGGATCTTTGAACAAGAAGAAGACCATTGAGGAGGCCATAGATGTCATTGAAACTGTAGCAGAGAACGACTACTTCTATGCTTCCGAAAGAGGGAACACAAGAGGAGTAATGGAGCTAAACAATGTAGATGTTCTGCTGGCCCAAAACAAGCTCATTACCCAGCAGCTGGCTGACCTCACCAAGAAGATGGAGAGGAACCAAGTAGCAGCAATTACCACTTCATCAACAACTCAAGAAGGAGTGAATGAAGAAGCAGAGGGTAGTCAGGAGCAAGCCAACTACATTGGGAATTCACCTAGGCAGAACCATGATCCATAATCCAAGACCTACAACCTTGGATGGAGGAATCACCCAAACTTTGGGTGGGGAAATCAACAAGACCAAAGCCTTGATCAAAGACGGCCAAATCCCAACAATGCAAGCCACCAACAATTCACATCTAGACCATATCAACACCCTAATAACAACACCTCTCCACATCCACATCAAAACCAAAATAACCTACCTCATCCTTCCACCTCTAATCATGATCTACAATCATTTGATGACAGACTCTCAAGGATTGAGAATCTACTTGAAGGCATAGGCAAAGAGATTCAAGACAGTAAAGCGTTCCGAGAAGAAGTGATGTCCAATATGCAGAATCAGGATGCTGCCATCAAGAAACTTGAGACACAAATTGGCTACTTATTCAAGCAAATTTCCAGCCACAACCTTCGCAGTAACACTAACTCAACCAAGAGGGAGGAATGTCAAGCTATCACCCTTCGGAGTGGGAAGAAACTGAAGGAAACGCCCCAGAAACCACAAGAAGAGGACTCAAATAAAGAGGAAGAAGAGCAGGACGAAGCTCGAGTTCCGACTTTGAGTTCACAAAAAGGGGAAGGAGTGCTAAAGCCAGACGTCCCAAGAGTCCCATACCCTCAGCAATTAAAGAAGAAGGGAGATGACAATCAATTTTCGAGATTTTTGGAAATCTTCAAGAAACTGCAAATCAACATACCCTTTGTTGAAGCAATAGAACAAATGCCACTCTACGCCAAGTTCTTGAAGGAGCTTATGACTAAGATGAGAAGCTGGAAGAACAACGAGACTGTGATACTAACCAAAGAATGTAGTGCTATCATTCAGCACAAACTGCCCCAGAAATTGAAGGATCCTGGGAGTTTTCAGATCACTTGCATTATATGGGAAATCACAGTGGAGAAAGCTCTTTGTGACTTAGGAGCCAGCATCAACTTGATGTCAGTAGCTATGATGAGGAAGATGAAGATAGAGGAGGCTAAACCAACAAAAATGGCCTTACAGTTGGCAGACAGATTGTTTAAGTTCCCTCATGGCGTAGTAGAGGATTTGCTGGTGAAAGTGGGAGACTTCATATTCCCGGCAGACTTCGTAGTGCTGGACATGCAGGAGGAAGCCAAGACCTCTATTATCTTGGGAAGGCCGTTCTTGGCCACTGCTGGAGCTGTCATTGATGTCCAAAAGGTGATCTCACCCTGAGATTACACAATGAAAAGATGACAATCAATGTGTTCAAGGCCATGAGTTACCCACAAGAACAACTGGGGGAATGTATGAGGTTGGACTCACTTGAAGAGGAGGTGCAGGAGAGTTTTGAAGAAGAAGAGTCTGAAGAACCCGAAAGAATAATAGAAGAAGAGTGTACATCAAGTGAAGAGGTTACAACAACAGAAATTGGCATACCAGGTGCACCAAAGGAAGAGAACGAAAAGTCAGAAGCACCTAAACTTGAACTCAAAGCACTGCCACCCACTCTCAAATATGCATACTTAGGAGAAAATGAAAATTACCCAGTGATCATAAGCTCATGCCTCAGCAAAGATTAAGAGGATGAACTGATCAAAGTACTGCGACAGCACAATGATGCCATTGGTTGGACACTTGCTGACCTGAAGGGGATAAGTTCGGCCATATGCATGTACAAGATACTACTGGAAGATGATGCCAAACCATCCATTCAATCTCAAAGGAGGTTGAACCCAATCATGAAGGAAGTGGTACAGAAGGAAGTTATGAAGTTATGGCAAGGGGGGGTAATTTACCCAATCTCAGACAGCCCCTGGGTTAGTCTCGTGCATGTCGTCCCAAAAAAGGGAGGAATTACCGTGGTTCCCAATGAGAAGAACGAACTAATTCCTACAAGGACAGTCACAGGATAGCGGATGTGCATAAACTACAGGAAGCTCAACGAGGCTACACGAAAAGATCATTTCCCCCTTCCATTCATGGATCAGATGTTGGAAAGACTTGCAGGGCATGCATATTATTGTTTTCTCGACGGTTATTCAGGATATAATCAAATAGTGGTTGATCCCAGAGATCAAGAGAAAACCTCATTTACTTGCCCATATGGAGTGTTTGCCTACAGGCGCATGCCATTTGGGCTATGTAATGCACCTGCGACTTTCCAACGATGCATGCTTTCTATCTTTTCAGATATGATAGAAAAATTCATTGAAGTTTTTATGGATGATTTCTCGGTATTCGGAGATTCCTTTCCTAGTTGCCTACATCACCTCGCCTTAGTATTGAAAAGATGCCAAGAGACCAATTTGGTCTTGAACTGGGAGAAATGTCACTTTATGGTGACAGGAGGAATAGTCCTTGGTCACAAAGTTTCTAACTAAGGCATTGAGGTTGACAGAGCTAAAGTAGAACTTATTGAAAAACTGCCTCCACCCAGTGATGTCAGGGCAATTAGGAGCTTTTTGGGGCATGCTGGTTTTTACAGAAGGTTTATTAAAGATTTTTCAAAGATAGCTAAGCCCTTAAGCAATCTCCTTGTATCTGATACACCATTTATCTTTGATGAAACATGCATGTTAGCCTTTGAAAATTTGAAAATGAGGTTGTCCTATGCTCCTATCATTTCCCCACTTGATTGGAATTTACCGTTTGAATTAATGTGTGATGCATCTGATTTTGCAGTTGGGGCAGTGTTAGGACAGAGGAAAGACAACTTAGTCCATGTGATATACTATGCTAGCAAAGTCCTTAATGATACTCAAAGAAATTATACCACTACTGAAAAGGAGTTACTAGCAATAGTTTTTGCATTTGACAAGTTTAGATCATACCTCATTGGTGCTAAAGTGATTGTTTTTACAGATCACACAGCACTTAAATATTTGTTTGCCAAGCAAGAATCAAAACCAAGACTAATAAGATGGATCTTATTGCTGCAGGAATTCAATATTGAAATCAGAGACAAGAAAGGAGTGGAGAACAAGGTAGCAGATCACCTATCCAGGATTCCTCATGATAAAGGTGGAACACCTGATACAAGTGTGAACGAGTTATTCCCTGATGAGCAGTTGATGATAGTTCACAAAGCACCATGGTTCGCAGACATTGCCAACTTCAAGGCAACTGGGGGATTGCCTCCAGAGATCAATAAACATCAAAAAAGAAAGCTCATGAATGATGCAAAGTACTTTGTCTGGGATGAGCCATATCT